>NC_090652.1:107626966-107716966 GCF_040937935.1 Hyperolius riggenbachi
TTACTCTCCTCCCTCCTCCCTCCCTCACTCCCTCCTCCCTCCCTGAGGAGGGTCTCATCTTCCAGGGAATTGTAGTATTTCAAAAGCCATCTTACATACCGTGGCTGGGAATTGAACCCAGGCTGGGCTGGGAATTGAACCCAGGTCTCAGTGTGTGGTAGGTAACTCACTTAACCACTATACCACCAACACTACATGCTGAAACCAGCCTAGCATGTACCATTATGATCAATCCAAGAGAAAAATTAGCTTGCTTAAGGATTTGTAGCATGTCAAAAGCCAACTCACATTGGCTGGGAATAGAACCCAGGCATACCGCTCTGTAGGCTGCTATCCTAACCATTCAGAAATGGAAGGAGTATGGCACAACTGTAAACCTACCAAGACAAGGCCGTCCACCTAAACTCACAGACCGAACGAGGAGAGAGCTGATCAGAAATGCAGTCAAGAGGCCCATGGTGACTCTGGATGAGCTGCAGAGATCTACAGCTCAGGTGGGGGAATCTGTCCACAGGACAACTATTAGTCGTGCACTGCACAAAGTTGGCCTTTATGGAAGAGTGACAAGAAGAAAGCCATTCTTAACAGAAAAGCATAAGAAGTCCCGTTTGCAGTTTGCCACAAGCCATGTGGGGGGCACAGCAAACATGTGAAAGAAAGTGCTCTGGTCAGATGAGACCAAAATTAAACTTTTTGGCCAAAATGCAAAACGCTATGTGTGGGGGAAAGCTAACACTGCACATCACTCAGAACACACCATCCCCGCTGTCAAATATGGTGGTGGCAGCATTATGCTCTGGGGGTGCTTCTCTTCAGCAGGGACAGGGAAGCTGGTCAGAGTTGGTGGGAAGATGGATGGAGCCAAACACAGGGCAATCTTGGAAGAAAACCTCTTGGAGTCTGCAAAACACTTGAGACTGGGGCGGAGGTTCACCTTCCAGCAGGACAACGACCCTAAACAGAAGCCAGGGCAACAAGGTATTGGTTTAAAACAAAACATATCCATATATTAGAATGGCCCAGTCAAAGTCCAGATCTAAATCCAATCGAGAATCTGTGGCAAAATCTGAAAACTGCTGTTCACATACGCGGTCTATCTAATCTGACTGAGCTGGAGCTGTTTAGCAAAGAAAGGTAAAGAGACCGAGAGCCCGATATAGTGTAGTATGTATTGGATAAGGGTGGAAGCAATGTGAAACGTAAGTATTATACTTACAAACCCGGGTTACCTCCAAGGCAACCACTGAAGAGGCAGGTGGGGAGAACAAGCCTGTCCCCCACTCAGGAACAAAACGTCGCCCTCCGTGGACAGGAGAAAATCAGCGTATGTCACCCTTCCACCAAGGGTGGACTTCTGAATATGCAAGGAAGTACAGAGGCGCCAGTAGGATAAAAATCAATAAAAACGTTTAAAATATTAAGGCTGCGGTGGTGGACCAGCCAGCCTCAAACAGACACATGTACTGTTAGTATAAAGCAGTAACAATTTATTTAAATACTCCCAAAAAAAGTTGCAACGCGTTTCGCAGGCAAAATCCCGCCTCATCAGGCAATAGACAACAGGAGTGATACACAGCACGGAGTCAAGAATGGACTTGGCACCTCTGTGAACAAAGAGGTGCCAAGTCCATTTTTTTTGCAACTTTTTTTGGGAGTATTTAAATAAATTGTTACTGCTTTATACTAACAGTACATGTGTCTGTTTGAGGCTGGCTGGTCCACCACCGCAGCCTTAATATTTTAAACGTTTTTATTGATTTTTATCCTACTGGCGCCTCTGTACTTCCTTGCATGTTTAGCAAAGAAGAATGGGCAAGGATTTCAGTCTCTAGAAGTGCAAAGCTGGTAGAGACATACCCTAAAAGACTGGCAGCTGTAATTGCAGCAAAAGGTGGTTCTACAAAGTATTGACTCAGGGGGCTGAATAATTATGCACAACCCACTTTGCAGTTATTTATTTTTTAAAAATGTTTGGAATCATGTATGATTTTCGTTCCACTTCTCACGTGTACAACACTTTGTATTGGTCTTTCATGTGGAATTCCAATAAAATTGATTCATGTTTGTGGCAGTAATGTGACAAAATCTGGAAAACTTCAAGGGGGCCGAATACTTTTGCAACCCACTGTACCAACACCTAGGCCCATATGCAGTTAACTTTCTCCTCTGATTTTCTCCTAGGAGATAATTTTCCATCTTCTCTTTAGAATATATATATATATACACACACACACACGTACATATGTATATGTGAATGTATGTATATGTGCATATGTATATGTGAATATATATATGTGCATATGTATATGTGAATATATATATATATATGTGCATATGTATATGTGAATATATATATGTGCATATGTATGTGTGTATATATATATATGTGCATATGTATATGTGAATATATATGTGAAGAAACGCGGAAAAGCCGCCGTCTCTCAAGGTGAGGCGGCTGTTTCCGCATCCAGCATGGCCTCACATCGCGGAAAAACTGCCGCATTGGCAGAGCGGCGGAATCCGCATTGGGAACGGCGGAATCCGCATTGGAGGCGGCGAACTTGCCGCATGGCAGTGTCCCTGGCAAAGGGGTTGAGCATGTGGAAGCCGCCGCTGGTGTAGTGAGCAGTGTAGCGGCTCCTACGCTCGGTTCACTGGATACATTGCAAGACAGTACTGGTGTGGCTGGGACTGATAGTCCACCAAGATTCAGAGTGACACGCGCGCGCGTACAGAGGCAGAGCTTATATAACAGCCAGAAGTGAGTCAGCTGACCAGGCCGATCAGCTGACAAATTTTACACCTCTCATTGGTCCAGCAATTAGGGAGGGGCCTGGAGAGTGTTCTGGTATATATACTGCTGGTTGTTCAGTTGCTGGTTGTCTGGCGTTGCGATCACTATGTGGTAGCACGCAGACCTGAGTCAGATCCGAAAGTGTGCCGGGACCAGCTGGAGCTGTAATCCTACACTTAGCTAGACTTTGTTGATAGTTTAAAGTACTAGTTTGATTGTGTTTATCTGTTATGACCTTCTGCCTGCCTGACCATTCTCCTGAACTCTGATCCTGTACTTTGCCTTTCTGATACCCTGTTGCCGAACCCTGCCTGTACTTTAGACTCCGCCTTTTGCCTTCTGATTCTGTACCTTGTCTGTCCGTGTGGTTACGACGTGATCTGTCCGACCTCGAGAACCGACCTTACTGTTAGAGGCGGTTCCCAGTCCTGATAGTGACACTTCCTCTTGAGTGTCACTCTCGTTCTGTCATTCCTTCTCTCAGCCTGACTCCTCCCTTTGGGAGAGTCCAGAAGGAATTGTGCAGTACTCCTTACTGCACTGAGGCCCAGTTCTCTCAATATTACTGTTTGCACCAAACACTCTACTCAGGTGTCCAGAGGTTAGCTTGTATATCTGATTATTGGTGATACTGCAGATCACCGCTAATCAGATCCTCTCTGTGTTACACCGATCGTTTATATATATATATATATATATATATATATATATATATATATATATATACATATATATACATATACATATATATACATATACATATATATACATATATATATATATATATATATATATATATATATATATATATATATATATATATATATATATATATATATATATATATATATATATATATATATGTGGTGCAAATATATATGTGAATATATATATGTGCAAATGTATATGTGAATATATATACTCTATCTATCTATCTATCTATCTATATATATATATATATATCCTGGCACCCTAGACTTCGCCCTCTGGGAACCTACAAACCCCTGCTGAACTGCCCCACAGGTGTGCTGGCTGGCGTACGGGTTACCTCCCCTGCCTTTCATAGGTAGCTGCAAGTGCCCCTTAGGCCCCTTTTACACTTAATCAGTTGCTCTCAGTTATAAGTAAAAGAAAACTGATTTTCAAAGTAATGTCCATGTTTTCCTATGGCACACTTTCTGAGTTTTAACTGAAATCTTCTTCCCAATGCACTGCTATGGAAAAAACGCGCACTAACGCATACCAACGGATTAAGTGTAAATGGGCCCTTAGTATTAGGTAGCTAGAGGTACCTTCAGTATTAAGTAGCTAGTGACTGCAGGGAGATCTTGCAGTGGAATGTCGAGGTCCGTGTGAGTAACCTCTCATTTACACTCTGCTCGGGACTAGGGAAGGAGGGAGGCATCTGGGGATGGGAGTGAGCCACCTCTCCATGATCTGGCGCCTGTAGGCATTGCACATGGCACAGTACCTTGGGGTTAGCTGATAACAAGTAGTACTTATTATATTGTGGTATGTGCGCTCCTCTTTCATGACACAAATAATATTATCCATAATACCCACTATTAACACACTCGTTGATGGATCACTGCACAAAATCGGGGTATCACCTCCCTAACACCAAAATTTTACAACAGCAGAGCAGTGCTCACAAAGTTCACACAATATTCGATAATGGAGTCCACTAGAGTCCAATATAAAGCTTTCTCAGCTGTCTTAGCCTTCCAATTAACAGAATATTAGTATAAAATACGCTCACCTATATGGTAGAGGAAGAAAGCTCTTAAAAAAATTGCACCTCCCACAGCAACATTTGAAAAAGTATAACAAAAATCTTTATTCAACATTAGGTATAATAATAATAATCACAATACTGATGATTCAATAAAGAATAAAACCATTTAAAAAACAAGCCTATATTCCAACATGTTCCCTGCTCCATATGCTCATGTTGGATCATGTTGGAATATTTGCTTGTTTTTTAAATGGTTTTATTCTTTATTGAATCATCAGTATTGTGATTATTATTATACCTAATGTTGAATAAAGATTTTTGTTATACTTTTTCAAATGTTGCTGTGGGAGGTGCTATTTTTTAAGGTCTTTCTTCCTTTACCATATAATTGCTCTTGTTTTGAGCTCTAGCACACACAGTTATTTGGTTAAGGTGTTGCAGACACTTTCCAGAAACTAAAATACGCTCACCGACATTAGTGGCTGACTGAATCACAGATCAGCAAACAGGCTCTTATAGAAGGTACCACTCCAGTGTTGCTTGCTTCACACTAGATGATCAAACTCAGAAACAAAAGATTGGAAAAATATAGCGTAATCCAGTCTGAAAAATATGACCTATTGACCACACCTCCTCGTGATCACCTTGCCGCACTTCACAATCAGTGCCTCCACCAGCATGCAATAGATAAAATGCAAGCTCACCGGACAACATTGCTGACCATTCATAGACCAGCTTTCAGCGCTGTGTATATAATTTCACAATCGCCAGCCTTCACAGTGATTTCCATGGGACACTAAAAATACTGTATGTATTTTTCTACTGAAAGATGTGTTTAACTAACTCTAAACTTTATTCCCATCATTTACATTAATAGATTTCTTATTTTCCAGTGTTAATATGAAGGAAAATGAACCAGGATAGAAAGGATCAGTGTGGTTTGAATTATGAAACACATTTTTCCTATGAAATCTTTATGGTATGTGTGACTAGGGGTGTGGCAGGGGCGTGGCTTAACCACTTGAGGACTGCAGTGTTAACCCCCTAAAGACCAGGCACTTTTTCTTAAAATTGGCCACTGCAGCTTTAAGGCCAAGCTGCAGGGCCGTACAACTCAGCACACAAGTTTACCCCGCTCCCTCCCTCACCCCGCCAGCCAATCAGTGTGATCGGCTGTCATACGCTTCAGCCTATGACAGTGGATCACTTCCGCATCTCCAGTGGGGACAGCCTTCTAAGCAGGAGATGCACGTGCAGCCTGGGCGCGATCTCCTGCTAGCCACATAGACAGCTGTTCACGCCAATCGACGTGGAGCAGTCCTGGGGTTGCCACACTGCTCATGCCAATTGTTGTGGAGCAGTCGGCAAGTAGTTAAAGAGGAACTGTCGCAAAAATCTTAAAAATGAAAACACATTCAGATAAGAAGTACATTTCTCCCAGAGTAAAATGAGCCATAAATTACTTCTCTCCTATGTTGCTGTCACATACAGTAAGTAGTAGAAAGCTGACATTACCGACAGGTTTTGGGCTAGTCCATTTCTTCATGGGGGAATTCTCAGCATGGCCTTTATTCTTTATAAAAGACATTCTCTGAAAATGCTTAATACAAAGATGCTGGCCAGCCTCCCTGCACACTATTTTGGCAGTTCACTAAATGCATTTTTAAAAAAGAAAACCCTGTGAACCCCCCTATGAGAAGATCAGCTAATCTGTTGGTAATGTCACTTTTCTACTACCTACTGTAAGTTACAGCAACATAGGAGAAAAGTAATGTATGGCTCATTTTACTCTGGGAGAAATGTACTTCTTATTTGTATGTTTTAAAAGGGACTCCGAGCTCTAAATAAAAACAAAATTGGTACTCACCTGGGGCTTTCTGCAGCCCACCGTAGGTCAGGAGGTCCCTCGGCATCCATCTGGCTCTTCTCCCAGGGTCTGGTCAGAAATGGCTCCCCGGCGGCTCCCGGCGACACTGGGCACGAGAGGACGCCGAGGAACCTCCCGACCTACGGTGGGCTGCAGAAAGCCCCAGGTGAGTACCAATTTTGTTTTTATTTAGAGCTCGGAGTCCCTTTAAATTTTAAGATTTTCGCGACAATTCCTCTTTAAGTGTTCTTCTTTCTTATTTCAAAAAGTTGGGAGATATGGCATTGCCACATGCTGTGAGTGGCCATGCTCACTTTTGGCCACTGTCTCCTCTAGTAAGTAAGCTCAGAGTGTACAACAGGCAGAACCGTGCTGCCCCTCCCACTCCTAACCAGAAGTCTGACATGCAATGAAGCAATAGGGACAAGTTCAGATAGTTATAGGAGCACTGTATAATTATTATGCATAAAATACACTTTTGGGATACTTTTTTTGTTGTTGTCATCAAGGGATCAGTTTCAGTGTTCTTAATGTTGCCATATTAGGACCCCCAGTCAGATTAAAATAAGAAAGTATAATATGGACATAACATCAGTCTGCCCTGTCCTAATGCCAAGGTTCATGCAAATTATGGCCAGTCCAGGCTAGAGTTAATGTCATTAGCTGTAATCAAGGCTGACTGAACTGTGAAGTTGCCTCAAGAAAAATATTAAATGTTAGGCTTTTCCTAAAGAGAAATATGTTTGAAATATAATGATTAAATCATATTTTAATGTTGAACTAGGCAGGGACCAATTAGAGTGATTTTTGCCTTGGGCACGCATGCTTAGCTCTGAAATGGCCCTGCATTTTGAAGGAGGAAACATGTAAAAATATAAAAACAACCATACAAAGCACGACACTAAAAACTACATAATATAACATACACATACTAATATATAAAATATATATAAAGAAGTATATACACATACACACATTCTAACAATTGTTACGGTAATCAGGGCTGAAATTGTACTCTTTACTGCCCAAAGCCACTGTCACCAGCCGCCCCCTTCAGTATAGGTGGCGAGATAACCCCTCCCCCCTTCCCTCCAGTATAGGTAGCCTGATGACCTCCACCCTCCTTTCTCTCCAGTATAGGTAGTCAGATGACTCCCTTAACCCCTTCTTTTCCCACTCCCACCCCTCCTTCAGTATAGGTAGCCAGCTCACCTTCACACCGCAGCAGCCATCAGTGTCACTCATTTCTCCACTGAGGCCTGGTGCACACCAAAAAACGCTAGCAGATCCGCAAAAACGCTTTTTGTTATTTTTCTGTAGCGTTTCAGCTAGCATTTTGCGGTTTTTTGAAGCATTTTTGGTGTAGTAGATTTCATGTATTGTTACAGTAAAGCTGTTACTGAACAGCTACTGTAACAAAAAACGCCTGCAAAACCGCTCTGAAGTGCCGTTTTTCAGAGCGGTTTGCGTTTTTCCTATACTTAACATTGAGGCAGAAACGCATCCGCAATCCAAAATCTGCAGCAGCCCGGGAGTATGTGTTTCTGCAAAACGCCTCCCGCTCTGGTGTGCACCAGCCCAATGAAATACATTACCCTAGCGGATCCGCACCGCAAGCGGATCGCAAACTGCAGCAGAACCGCTCTGGTGTGCACTAGGCCTTAGAGCTTGCAGATATTATCAGCACACAGGGCCACCTTCAGAAATTTTCGGGCCCCATACCGGACAAAAACTGCCCCCCCCCCCCCACCCCATGCCAAAAATAGTCTGCAGAAAAAAAAAAACTCTTTGAAGATGAAGACCTGGATACACAATGGGCTTGATTCACAAAGTGGTGCTAACAGTTAGCACGCTGGTGAAAAGCCCTTTATCATGCCTAAACTCAGTTTAGGCATGATAAGTTTAGGTGTGATAAGTTTAGGTGTGATAAGTTTAGGCATGATAAGTTTAGGTGTGATAAGTTTAGGCATGATAAGTTTAAGCGGCAGCTGCGTTAGCACCGCAGTGCACAGCTGATCAAAAGCTTTACGCTAGCAAAGACTGGTGCACTTTGTATAAAGTTTAATGGCGCTGCTTTGCGTGCGGGACTTTGCAAGCGATCTAAACTTATCTAAACTTATCACGCCTAAACTTATCACGCCTAAACTGGCTTTTCACCAGCATGGTGCAAGGGTTATCATGCCTAAAGTCTTTTAGGCGTGCTAACTGGGTTAGCACCGCTTTGTGAATCGAGCCCAATGGGCTCGATTCACAAAGCGGTGCTAACCCAGTTAGCATGCCTAAAAGACTTTAGGCATGATAACCTTTGCACCACACTGGTGAAAAGCCAGTTTAGGCGTGATAAGTTTAGGTGTGATAAGTTTAGGTGTGATAAGTTTAGGCATGCTAAGTTTAGATAAGTGTAGATAGCGTGCAAAGTCCCGCACGCAAAGTAGCGCCATTAAACTCTATGCGAAGTGCATCAGACTTTGCTAGCGCAAATCTTTTGATCAGCTGTGCACTGCTGTGCTAACGCAGTTGGTGCTTAAACTTATCATGCCTAAACTTATCACACCTAAACTTATCATGCCTAAACTTATCACACCTAAACTTATCACACCTAAACTTATCATGCCTAAACTGAGTTTAGGCGTGATAAAGGGCTTTTCACCAGGGTGCTAACTGTTAGCACCGCTTTGTGAATCAGGCCCAATGTGTCTGAGAGAGCAGAGTAACTGCCCAGTGTAATGTTTGCAATTGATTTGGGGGCTTGTGGTTTAGAATCTGGGGGGGGGGGGGGGGGGGGTTGGTTGTATCTGTGTGCTCTATGACCAGCAATGACCACAGTGCCTTTCCAAACCTTTCAGAGCCCCAAAATGTATATAGTATATCTTTTGGGCTATTTTTAGTACTGTTTCTTTAAAACAGAATTGATGCAAACCTGATACATAACCTGATACTTTTTTGACCGCAAACAGAACTGATCCTGAAGAGACCCGGACCTCCCGGATCCGTGTCCAACTGACAGTTTTGGCTGCAAACGCAAGTGTGAACCGGGCCTTATGCTGCATGTGGACTGCATCCTCCGTTCCCCTACCCACGGCTCCATTCAGCTACAGTTTGGACGGAAGTAGGCCATGATCCAAGAAAGAAGTCTTTGCCCTACATGCACAGTTCAGTTCTCATGTACTGCTGGCAGCTACTATGAGTGCAGCACGCCGCTCAAGAAGCCACCGGGAGCGCAGACACATCATTCTGAATAAATTGCTCATATGCTTTATACAACGGCCTGACCTGCGCATGCGGGCAGACTTTTACTAGTTCAAACACCCCGACCCCCTAGTCTGGACCAAGTTGTAGCTGAACGGATTTGTGAGGGGCAGAGAATGGAGGACACAGTCTGTGTCCATAGATTGCATTTTGGACAAATAGTATGGATACTTCATTACAGTTACCCAGGATTTCATTCAACTGCTTTTTTTTTTTTTTTACTTTAGACTTCCTTTTAACTTACCTTTTAACTTACCTGGGGCTTCTTGCAGCCCCCTGCAGTCACCCTGTACCCGTACTGTCCTTTCGGGGCGACCCCCATCAAAGCTTCCAGCCACGCACCTCATCGCATCCCCATACACTGCAGCATTCTGTGCATGTGCAGGATGGGAAAATCGTTTCTGCTCATGTAGAATGTTCCTGTGATTACCAGCCAGCTTTGAGGGGGTTACCACTGCTAACTGGAGGGCGTGCACAGGATGACCTAAGGGGCTGCAAGAAGCCCCAGATAAATTAAACTGCATTTTTTTTACTTTAATAACCCTTGAAAGGATATTAGAGCCTAAAGGAATTGGAAAAACAGGGGGAGCAGGCATGTATTGTTCTCATGTCCATTCTATTCCGACCCCTACCTTTGTGTTACCTAATTGCCCCCTTGCACCCCCTTCCAGGTAGGCAAGTTGCACATGTGCGTGTCACGGGTACATTGTGTATTGCTCCTGGCCGTTGTTGTGCGATATAGGACTTGCGCAGCCGGGCCAGTGCCTGTGCACTACTGCAACTTACTCACTGACCCAGTTGCACAGAAGAGGCTGCAGGGGGGAATTTAGGCGACAAAGGAGGGAGACGTTTATGGCTCTGGTATCTTTTAAAGTGTACCTGACATGGTACACTGGGCCTCATTTATACTGACCTGGGGATTCCTTCAGCCCCATGAGGAATGTGGCCTCCCTTACCATCCTCTTCACCCCCTTTGTTCTGACGCTTTGACTTCTGGTAATCCGTTCAGTCGCGCGCCAGTCGTAGGCTTCTGCACATGCTTGTGGTACTACTGCGCTTCTTTGGGAACGCAACAAGGGGGTGCACGCGCGGTTGACTCGCGTATGCGCAGAGGAGTGAGGCTGGACGGATTACTGGGATGCATAGTGCAAGAAGGACAAGGAGTGAGGCCACAGTGCTCATGGGGATGGAGGAAGATCCAGGTAACTATAACTACACATAATCTAAGATTCACTTTAAAATAAGCCCCATTGTATCTTAAACTTAAACAAAATAATAAACCTTCAAAAAAATCCCACCCACCCATCAGAATCAGAATTAATACATACTTTTTCAAGAGCCTGGCTGTGCAGTGCTCTGTATTGTCTGGGTCCTGTCTGTGTTGAGACCTGAGAGTCAGTCACAGTCACACATGCTGCTCCTGGCTGTTAGCTGATCTCTCTCCATTTCTCCACCTCCCATCAGCCCCTGCGCAGTGTGAGGAAGTGAGGAGGAGACATGGGGGGTGGAGCTGAGCTGGACAGCAAGGAAATCAAAACTAGAATCCACCACCAGCTCAGGGAGGCGGGACAAAGAGGAGAGAGTCTGGAGAGTAGTGTTGTCCGGATCATGAACGATTCGGATCTTAATCTATTTTGTGAGTCGAATCATCTGAATCATCAAAATGAGTGATTCGGATCGCAAAAGGGGCGGGGCCAGGAGCGACACGCCCCCTCTCAGCGGGCAGCGGGGTCCTGGAAGCAGAGCAGAGATGGATCGCTCTGTTGGAGGGGACTCAGGGGAGCCAGCCTTGCAGGGACAGGTAGAGGGGACATGGGTGCCACTGCCAGATATGTGTAGAGCACACATACTGGCTATAACGTGCTGCTCATTACAGGCTGTCTGTTCGTAGTTGTGCACAGTGAACACATTGGAAACTTTTGGCTCAGCTCAGCACAGCTCAGTAACTTTACAGGCACTGTGATTGCAGCGTAATATATTCCTCCTGCACTCGGCACAGCTCCACTTTTCTTTGGGGAATGCTTTCTTTCACTGTGTAACGTTTCCATTCAAGGTATACAGATGAACATGTAGGTGAAATATATGTAAAGCATATGATTGCAGCATGTGGGTATTGTGTGCAAACATTTCTGCTCTCTGCTTCCCTCCTCCCTTCTCTGTCCACTCCCTGCCCTCTGTCCATCTTCTCCCCTTCTCTGTGTGTCCACCCCCCTCTCCTTCTCCTGCCCTGCTAGTCATTTCAACCCCCGAATGCTTCCCTTGTAAAATGATCCGAGATTCGGATCAAAGATCCGGATCTTTTCAATGATCCGATTCGAATCATCCGGATCATTGAAAAGATCCGAACTTCCCATCTCTGCTGGAGAGAGCAGTGTGATGAGACCATCCAGCATCCAGCCCCCCTCCCTCCCCCCAGCAAACAGAGTGAGTAGGCAGAGATTAAAAGCAATGCAGCAGCAGCAGGGATGGATGAGGGAAACGTGCAGTACATTACTGCAGCAGCTGGGGCCCAGTTTGTGTGATTTCTTTGTCCACAGGGCCCTAGAATTAACAAGGCCCCTCCCTGCTCTCATGTCAATCATGTGCTGTAGGCGGCCCTGTCATCACACCAGGGTGAAGTTACAGCACATACTTTATTGTGCCAGTATCTACAGTATAATCCTATTACAATCATTTCTCCACTTGTCTCCAATCAGAAGCTTACTTTTTCTTTCTGTCTCCAATGCTGCCCATGTCCATGCACAGGTGGCTAGCAGCAGAGTACCGTGGTCAGGCACTCACCTGAACTCCCTGCATTGCAGAATTCGCAAGCTTGCAAATTGCATGGCCTAGGTGGCCTTTGCCTAAATCTCGCCCTGACTTTGATATCACCTCCATTGACTTTCACTAGCCTAGCACTTTTGGAATTGCCAGGAATTCAAAAACGCTGCTGGAAGCAATCTAGTTGGCCACAGGCCTTAAGCTAAATACACAGATGCGAGAATTGTCGGAATCTGTTGCAGCAAGTGTTCCGCACTTCTATGCAGTCTTCAATAATCTTGGACAGGAGGATGCGTTCCCCGTACCCCATATAACCTATGAGGGTAACACGTCTGCCCCAGGCTACAGTTGGACCACGGTGGACCATTGGAGCGTACACTACACTGTCCATTTCCGCTGGCTGCACATGGAACACAGCCTAAGGCCAGATCAGCTACCAGGGTGGCCATTATCTCTCTGTCTTTTGAGGCAGGATGACAAGGAGGCGGTGCTGTGCTGCGGGAACTACAGTAGTGGTCAGCTGAGTATGGTGCAACATGATGGAAAGCTCAAGCAGAGGCTCATGATGTCCTGAGGAGTCTATACTCGTACTAGATTCTCACAAATAACTGTCTTAGAGGACAAAAATATTGTGTACGTACAATCTTTAGAGTAAACATGAAGTAAAGGCCAGATTTAGCCCAGTTTTAACACTTCCATGTAGTATGAGGGCCTACACATTTTTAATACTATGAACAGATTGTTTAGGTAAGCTCTCATACTACATAGAGGTGGTATAATTGGCCAATCAAAATTGTAAGCCTGTACATTCCCTAAAGCCTTGTACACACTTTTAATTATAATTTGTCAATCACACACCAATTTTACCACCTCCATGTAGTATGAGGGTTTACCTACACAAGCTGCTCATAGTATTTAATATCTGTTGACCCTCATAGTACAAGGAGGTGGAAAATTTGGTTAGTGATTGGCCAATCATAATTAAAAGTGTGTACCAGGCTTTAAGGTGCCAATACACTGGTCGATTTCAGCCATCGATCAATCGATTCTATAGAAAAGATCGATCAGAAAACGATTCTATCAAATCTATCGATCAATTTGTAACAGATTTCGATCAATTTGATCTATCTGACAGGATGCTGGCAGCAGATTGATGGCCTATAGAGCTGCAGTGGATCTAATGGTCCAATAATGCATTTCAATAGATTTCCATTAGATTTAATTCTGAAATCTATTGGAAATTTGTTCCTAGTGTGTGGCACACATCAGATAGATTCCTGTCAGATTCAACTTGACAGGCATCTGACAGAAATCTATCTGATGGTCGAATCTGCTACAAATCTATAAGTGTATGGCCACCTTTAGAGTAAAGAACATTGAAGTCACTAACGGACAGCAGAAGACATGACCAGCAAACAGCTTGCATCGTAACCTGGACACCAGGAACAGATGACAGGAGAATGCTGCTGAAATGAGGCAAGTCCAGTAACAACCAAAGCAACAGAAGCAGTCACAGATTAGCACTGGCACTGACTTGTGACAAACCAATGCCCAGCAGACTACAAGTACACCTGGCCACACCATTTTTTTCGGGCTAAAGGCCACACTTTGCAGACATCGCTGTGGAAATGTAAATACCACAATGTTTAAAGTAAGAATTATATGTGCAAGTATGACTGTCTCCTCCAGCAGCAAAATTGACTCTTTAATACCTAGCTCTAGTTTCTTGTCCTCATCGGATGTTTTGATCTAAATGATTGGGCTAATCATTTAGGGCCTAATTTGCCTATTGAAGTGGAAATGCATCTCCTGGAGAACATGGAAATGAGTGTTATGAGACTAGCAGCAGCTTGTTGATTAGAAATTGTTTATACATTATGTTCCAAGAATAGAGCACAATATCAAACATTTTTAAGGCAACGTACAAGGTTTTAAATGAAAAGCTTAAAGCCAGACTTGCTATGCTCATGTCATACAAGGACTTTTATACGTAAAGCCAGGGGCAGAACTAGAAGTCACCGGGCCCCCTGCAAGAATTTGGATGTTTAAACAGGAAGTAGATTGAAGCCCTTAGATCGGAGACCTCCACGGTGGGTGGAGGTATGTGTCCTGCCTGCTGCCGCTGCTGCCAGTGATAAATGCTGGAGGGGGAGCACTGAGAGGAGAGCCCAAGGTAAGGGAGGGAGGGGGGACTGTCCCCCCTCCCCACCGATGTGCAATGCTCTCCCCTCATGCTGTTTATTTTCCTTTTTACTCCCCTTCCACCCCCAATAGAGATGACACAGCTTCCCCAAATATTCCCCTCCTCAATTGTACTTACCTGAATACCCAAGAGCCGGATCATCCACAAGAAATCCTAGGCAGGAGCCTAGGGCCTGGTAGCTGTCAAGGGGCATTGTTGCCATCTTCTCTGAGCATCTACCCCCCACCTCAGCTTAAAAAAGCCCAAAAGGCCATGTTCAAAGCAAGGTGAACCAGCACTACTAATACTTTGCTTTGGGCCCAGTTTCATCTTAACCCATCTCTGTGATGCTCCAGTAATGACTAAAACTAGCTGCTGCATAGCTGTAGTTACCTGGCATCTGGAATAGTGCGGGGAGCCGGCGCCACTCACTCCCTGTTTTATCTGCCGATTGGATAAGAAGCATGGCTATTCCATCCACACACCTCTCTCTGCTAGATCTCTCTCTGCTAGAACAAAAAGTATAAAGACATAAAAACAAAGTCAACAGCAGCACAACTCAGCAAGCATGCAAGCAATCAATCACTTACTAAAAAGAAATGCATCTTACTGCTTTGCTTCACTCCATCCAAGCTGCTGTTCCTCCAAACGTTGTACCACTTGACCATCAATGTCCTGCTGCTCCTTGTCACTGGTTGGTTCAAATGCAATCAAAGTTTATGGTTTGGGCTTGAGTGGAGGGAGTGTGAATCATTCATGGTCACATTTGATCGAGGTTTCCACCTTCCAATGTTGGCTGCTTTTGCCTTTTGCTTTCACTAGTGCAGCCAGTAATTCCAGCGAGTATGCACAAAAATGTTAAGATTTCCAAATAATTATACATGGAATTGTTTAACATGAACCTTAAACAACAGGCATAAACAAAGACTGAACTGCGATTTTAACATTTGCTCTTTAAACAATTCTATTTTTTGCCATAATTACTGGTGTGAACGACAATAATAATAATAATCATGATCATAAAATACACGGCTATAAGTAGAGCAAACTACAATGCCTTATATAGCAATAATTACATGCAAAGCCAAATGAGGAGAATCTGCTTCTTCCCATGGAAATGTCTGATTCTCCTGTTTGTAGGCTTGCCAGTTCATCTCATTCATGGCAGACTGCACATTTCAGATCCAATTCCAGAAATTCTCCAACTTCATCATCTAAACCCAGAGGCAACTGCTGCCAGGTTCAGAGGGTGATAATGTGTGTTCAGACTATTAAATACCAAAAGCCTTGAAATCTTATATACAACAAATTGGTTTTGTTGCTCAGTGTTGTGGCAAGATTCCCCAAGCACATGGTGAAGGATATACATATCATTTTTTTATTTTTCTACTCTATTCTTTTCATTTCCCTTAAGTAGCGACTGTTAATTCTTGTATTGTAAATATATTAAAATGTGTTTTTGATGGATCCCCTCCATCAATCACCCAACCCTAACTGAGAACAAAAACAAAAAGCTGCTTCCTCGATGCCCAATCCTAATGTCCCTTTAAGGTGCCTAACCCTAGCCTTACGCCTTCATGTTAATCCCTTCATGATGCCTTACCTTAACTTTCTACACCTACCAACTAAAGAAAACTCCTGTCTGCACCGCCAACCTTCTAATCAAGGTCTTTGCTTAACCGATAACCCTTACCTTCTGCTGAATGTTTTGCCTTCAGCATTTGGTGCCAATTCTTTTTCCTTCTCCAGCAATGATTTTTCTTGGCACCAGAAGAGGATACAGATGATGAGGACGACAACGGCATAACATCCTGCATGCGTACATGCAAAAAGGGCGACAGAGAAATTTGGGTTCCGGAAATAACGGCTAGTAGAGTATTTGTAAAACTTACCGATATTCTACTATTGGGCAGTGTTAATTCCAATAGTAAAAGATCAGTAAAATTTGCTGATATTTTACCAATGTTAAATCATAACCCTATTCTCCAATGAGCCCTCCCTCTACTGATGTCTAATGGACCATCCCCCACCAGTGCCTAACCCTAACCAACCCTGCATCCATGCTTAAACGTAACCATCCCTCCCCTGCAACAAACCCGCCGATATCCACGCTTCCTTCGCCACTGTAAACATAATGTATGGGGAAAATTTCAAAAGTTTAGCCAGCAGTTTGTAGTGACAGTTCGTGTAGCAGGCAGCACCACCCACATCAGATTTCCATTTATAGCCGCAATTAACGTGCGTTAAATGGATTCTCAAACTTCCGCGACACCTCCAGTTTCCAAATTTACAGTTTCCACCTTGCACCCTCTGCTGAGAAAGTCAGCACCAAATACACCACGCTGATTCAATCTACTACAGACTGAATGACCACTGCCATGTTACATGTGAGTGACAGCCGTCACATTACAAGTGACTACATTTAGGATGCCATTTCACAGTCTGACATATGAATGTGAGAAATGTAGAGAAGAAAAAAAACAAACAAACAAACTTACATCATGTAAATTTGGGAAACATCATTGAATACTGAAGGAGGAAAAAAATGTGCCTCACAGTGTTCATTGTACTCGAGTCAAGTTTTCCTGTTTAGAATCTAATAGAGCTGCTAGTCAGCAACAACAGCCAGATTAGAAGACAGGTGACGCTCGGTTGGGTAGTGTAAAAAGAATAACAGAAAGAAATTGTATCATATGCTACAAGCAAATAATCTCTGCTTTGCAAATACTTGGAGGAAGACAGTAAAAACAGATTCTCTTTTCTATGTGTATCCATGTTTGATTAGGTAAGCAGCCGGTTTGCATGCATTGCTTGCTTGCCTCGGGGTCTTCCTCCCTTCCTATCCTGCTTTCTCAGTGCCCGAGTGAAATAGAATTAATAATGTACACCCTGGGGATATAGCTTGGCTGTCATGGTGCTGGTCAGGGCTAAGGAAATTAAACTTTAAAAAGGCAATCGCACAATAACGAAGAATTTGTAAACCAGATGTAGAGATTCACAACCTTCCAGCTTTTGCTTACTACAGCCGCCTTTTACATCACATTTGTTGTTTCATTTTTTTCACTTGACTTATTAAAGTACGGCAGAACCGAGTGCTAACAGATGGCAGAGGAGATTCTCGGGCCATGAGAGTGAAGAATGGGTGGCATGGTAATAGAGGAAGTATTCTAGTTTACAACTTTATGCACACAGTACAGAGCCCTCAACATTTTCAAACCACTTTTCCATCCTCTGAACACTTTTCTGCAGCGTAGGCCTTCAGATCTGGGATCTTTTTCATATAGCTCTATCTGTACCCCACTGATTCTCAGGTTGGACTGCATGAAGACACTAAATTGGGCAGCAGCAGATGCCTTGTCTACATCTACTCAGATCACATGCCCAACTTTCACAACAGGATTGTTTTGCAGCAGAAATAAGGGCATTATCAGATAGCATAGTTAGCACCATCATTATTTTTATTTCTATAGCGCCAACATCTTCTGTAGAGCTGCACATAGTACAAAACAAACAGTGGAAGCATAGATACATGAGAGGTTCAAAACAGGTTTGTTCATATGATAAATTACAGCAGAATAATAAACACTAGGAGGAGGTCCCTGCCCTTGGGAGCTTACAATCTAATAGGTAGTGGGTTGGAGACATTAGGGAAGGAGACACAAGTTAGGGAATGAGGCAGTAAACCTCCAATGCTACCTACAGCAAACTATAGTCTTGTCTGAATAGCAGAGCCAGATCATCCACTAAGAAAACCTAGGCATTTGCGTAGGGTCTGGAGAAAGTCTAGTGGCCTAGTGGATGCTAGCCCCTACCAAATCTTACTAAAAAAAGTCAGGTGACCATCAGTGGTGGTCAAAAACTGCTTTCTTTCCTAGTGCCCCATTTGATCTTAATCCTTTTTTGCTGACCAGGTGTGTTTGGAGACAACATTTGAAGATTTCCATGCTCGGAGCTTGACCGATTGGCTGTGGGAGAGAGGGAGCAGGACTTGACTTGAGCTGAAAAGAACGAAGGTGTGTTTAGGGGGCAAATACACTTTATAATCTGCAAATCCTTGAGTGAGATGCTGTTCCTCATTTGCTCTACAAGTACACATAGGAGACTTTATGAAAACAGGTCATCCGATTCTCCATCTAATGGCCTCTGAAGGCTGGAAGCAGTACGCAGTCGGAGTTTACAAAGCACAGAACTCCAAGAGATCTTCACACACTTTTTATGCGATACTTCTCCTGTGTTAATGTCTCTGTAGCGTTTTCTGCTTCATGTGAACAAGTTAATCTCTTGGTGAGAGATGGGTGTTTTAAACACCATTTAAATTAGCAGCACCAATTAAGCTGCAATAAAAATAAGGCAGTATGCTTTCAGCCCATTCTTTAGGTTTTTCGTTGTAATTATGGATTTGTTTAATGGTTGTGAAAATATGTCTGCGACGAAAGTCTGTTAAATGTCTCTCTCTTTTCACATTGACGTTCACAGAAATAAAAGGAATGAGCGTACATAGCACAGGTAGCACAGGGAGAGACTGCTAAAACAGGAATGTCTTCGCTCTGCATAAAAGGAAACGTACAGTGACTTTTCTGTTTTAGTTCTATTTAATTATTAGCTTTAGTACAGAATAAAAAAAAAGTATTAGGTTTAATGAGGAAGATATTAAAGTGAACCTGAATAGAAAAAAAAAAAGTGCCTTTAATGTGTATAGCTATGATTAAGGACCTCGGTCCGAAACATGTCAGCTGTTAGGCTTTGGCCGTACTGAGGATATGTCCTGAATAAAATATTTTTGTGGCGACATCGCTGCGGATCCTTCTTTTGCTTTGCATTTTGGTTGGGCCTGGCTGTCTATGGTCCTGCACTGTCTACCACTGCGCAGTGAGCGGTTACCCTGACTTTATACTTCGTGTATTTACCTCCGTAATAATCCAGATAATCCATAATCCCAAATCTTCCCCTTCCCCCCCACCCAGTGATGTAACTACAATTTATGGGGCCATCCCAGTGGAACTTTGATGGCCCCCACCCAATGTTCACACATCTTCCTTTGCCTCCCCTTGGTGCCCTTCATGGCCATGGGGTCCATCTCACAAGGGTCATAAAACAAGTGTGGCTATCATCTTCACACCTACAAACTGCAGAGAGCTATTACTGATGCAAAAAAGATTATTCTAAAAAAAACTTGAGCAAAGAAATTTCCAACGCCGACTCATCCACAATATGGAAATCTCTACATGAAATTACAGACTACAGGAAGAAATCTCCCCCCTCACTACACAACCTGCAGCTTGCAAATGAACTGAATACTTTTTATTGCAGGTTTGACACTAGCAACAATAGCCAAACACACCAAGTCAGTCTGCATAATTTACATCTGCGTAACAGGCAAACTGAGCACTCCTCCAGCCAGCCATCGTCTCCACCCCCTGCAGTGCCTCAGTATCTACACACCACAGCAGACCAGACACAATCTGCTGACCTGTCCCCAGACGTGCATGCTCTAACAATAGATCTGCCAATCAGATGTAAATAAACTCTTCAAAAGACAAAACACTGGGAAAGCAATGGGGCAAGACACTGTTTCTGCGTAATGCTTGAATCTCTGTGCCGATCAATTAGGGCCTGTATTCACAGACATATTCAAAGCATCTCTAGAACCCTCAATTGTTCCTGCCTGTTTTAAAAGCTCAACTATTGTACCAATTCCAAAAAAAACAAAACCTACATGCCAGTGGCGTTCCTACCATGGGGCGGCAAGGGGCGCCCCGCTCCGGGTGTCGGGTGCCCCTGGGGGTGTCATCAAGGCCTCCCACAGAGGCCTGTGCAGGAGGGGGAAGCAACACAGAATGGAGGGGTGGTGGGCAAAGCGGCGGGGAGGGGGGACGGACCCCCCACCTCCCTCACGCTTCCCCCCTCCTAATCAGCAGCAGCATTAGATATGCGGGCAGGAGCGGGCGGAGATGACTTACTCACCTGCTTCCTGCATTCCAGGCGATGGCGCACAGCGTCATCGTCACGTGACGCTGCTCTCCGCCTTCTCCACCGCCCACTGTGTTTCCTGATTAGCGGAAGCGCAGTGAGCGACAGAGAAGTCGGAGACCAGCATCACGTGAGGATGACGTGTGCACCATCTCTAGGAAGCAGGTAAGTCCTCTCCGTCCGCTCCTGCCCGCATATCTAAAGCTGCTGCTAATTAGGAGGGGGGGAAGCGCCAGAAGGAGGGGACCCAGGTGAGGGAGGTGGGGGGTCTGGCCCCCCTCCCCGCCACCCCTCCTTCCAAGCTTCCCCCATACCGGGGGCAACTATACTACTGGGGCAACTATATTGGGGAGTGGGGGCAACTATACTAGCTATACTGGGGGCAACTATACTAGCTATACTGGGGGCAACTATACTAGCTATACTGGGGGCAACTATACTAGCTATACTGGGGGCAACTAAACTAGCTATACTGGGGGCAACTAAACTAGCTATACTGGGGGCAACTATACTAGCTATACTATGAGCAACTATATTGGGGGCAACTATACTAGCTATACTGGGGGATACTATACTAGCTATACTGGGGGCAACTATACTAGCAATACTATACTGGGGGCAACTATACTAGCTACACTGTGGCAACTATACTAGCTAATACTTTAAATTACAGTTAGCTACGCCCTCATCTGGTCATGACCACGCCCATTTTTTGCCGCGGCGCGCAAAGCACGCTGCAGGTTGTGGCCACGCCCATTTTTTTAGGGTGTGTGTGTCTTTTAATACCCAGCACTGGGTGCCAAATGCCCTAGGTACGCCACTGCTACATGCTTAAATGATTACAGGCCTGTTGCCCTGACATCATCGGTCATGAAAGCATTTGAAAAACTGGTAATGACTTATCTGAAATCCATCACAGATCCCCTGCTGGACCCTTTGCAATTTGCCTACAGGCCTAATAGATCCGCAGACGATGCCGTGAACATGTGTATGCATTATGTACTACAACATCTAGACACCCCAGGAACCTACACCAGGATTTTATTCATAGATTACAGCTCTGCATTTAATACCATAATTCCATCACTGCTACAAAGCAAGCTCTCCCAGCTACATATACCTGTATCCATCTGCAAATGGATAACCGATTTCTTAATCGACAGAAGACAGTGTTAGACTTGGTAAACTCACATCAAGCTCTCTGACAGTCAGTACTGGTGCGCCCCAGGGCTGTGTGCTTTCCCCACTGCTCTACTCACTTTACACCAATGACTGCATCTCCACAGATCCATCTGTTAAGGTTCTGAAGTTTGCAAACGACACAACAATAGTTGGTCTCATACAAAATTGGGACGAGTCTGCATACAGCCACAGTGTTCTCCCCAGAAATTTTTTCCAGCCGGGTGGCATGAAAAAGTAGCCGGGTGGCGTGTGACGGGGGAATTCAGGGCCGATGCAACTCTGCTTACCGCACAGGATGAGGAGGAAAAACGATGACAGCCTGTGCTTACCAAAATTAGCTGGGTGAAGCACCCCTTTAAAAGTGCCTGATGAGAACACGGAATATTGGTCTCTGTTATAGTTTCATTTCATACTAGGGGTGATCGTTGCATTTAATATGTTGGTTAATTTCACGTACCATACAACAGTGTTTGTTGCATTTCAAAGGGGGAAGGGGGGGGGGGGGGGTAATTATGGCTTTTCATATGGATGTTATTTGTTGCTGGGGTATTGCAGATAGTGTACAGGGGTCAGTATCGTACTAAATTATCTGCAATACCGCTGGACCACAGCAGTAAATAACATCCATATGAAATAACATGTATGTGAACTCTGCAAGAATCACTCCTCACCCACACACTGCCCTTTCAAGCCGGCACCTGCACACACCTTCAACACAGGAACCGTGTTCCATATTTACTTTTTTGCATCGGTGGGGAACTTTTAACAGACTTTGCACAACTACCACATCCAGATTTGTGCTTTGTACAGTTGTAAATCAAGTAAAGTATAAGCACTTATGGGCAATCAGGCAGGCTGACACAGACAGCATTCAGCACCATCCTCCATCTCCAGCAAGTCAGCTTATCTAAATTGCAGCAGTCATTGTTTGCTTGTTTTCCCAGGTCCCCTATAGCTTGAAAGCTCTGCAGACTGAAATATATCAGATAAAAAGTGCTCCTGCTCATTAGTGGACACATAGATCTCATACCAGTAGAAGGAGTTCCTGTGCAGGATTCCAGGCATCAGACCGGCATAAATCAGAACAGCTTCTGTTGAAGAGAAGCAGCCGGGATACAGAGGGGGCGGGGCGGCTGAGCTCAATGTCGTGTGCACTGCCTGATCTTATCTGTGCACTGCCTCGGAGCTGCACGGAAGGGATGGGACTGGCTGCTGATGACATTCATCCAGCCCAGGACAGAGGGAGCACACTGGTTTCGCTAGGTGTGAGAGAGAATCTGCCCGCAGCTTCGCCTCCCCCCACACAGCAGTAGCCTGCCTGCACTTCACTCAATCACACTAGACGTCCGCCTCCACTAGCTGAGCTGCCTGCGAGTTAACACATGTGAATGCAATGCAGACACAGGCAGCCAGCAACGCGGGGAGGACTAGCAGAGTATAAACACAGCACTACTAGGGAGAAGCTGAGGCTGACACACTCCGTGAGAAGTTTGGATCTCAGCTCACTCCCATATGCAGAGCATGGTCCCGCCCCTTACAACCTACCCAGCCAATCGCTGTACCAGGAGGAGGTCACACAGACAGAGAAGTCTCCTGCAGTGTATATAGCGCAGGCTTTCGCTATTGTCTGAGACGGCCACTAATAGAAGGCAACGAAGTGCTCATGGCTGCAGTTTTACAGCACCACTTTTTTCTAGTTAGACGGGCAGGAAAGCAGGTGGGCGGGCATTCAAATCAGCGGGGCGGCCCGCCCACTTAATTAGGCCTGGGGAGAACACTGAGGCATGTGGTGGGACAGCTTTCCTCCTGGTGCAGCAGCTAAAACTTGGAACTAACTGCTCTCAAAACTATGGAGATGATAATAGACTTTAGGAGATCTTCCCCCAAGCACCTCCCCTTAACCATAAAATGGATCCACAATAACCCAGGTAGAGTCATTCAAGTTTCTTGGGTCCACGATCTCAAACGACCTAAAATGGGACAACAACACTGCCACTATTGTCAAGAAAGCGCAACAGAGGATGTACCATCTACGGCAGCTGAAAAAGTTTGGCCTACCACAAAATCTGATGGTGCAGTTCAACACTGCAATCATCGAATCCACCATAACATCATCTATGACTGTATGGTTCGGCTCGTGCTCAGCATTAGAAAAGGGGAGGCTGCAGCGCATCATCCGAACAGCGGAAAGGATAATTGGCTGTAGCTTACCTTCCCTGCAGGATCTTTACGCTAGCAGGTGCAGAAAGAGAGCGACCAAAATTTCCTCTGACCTCTCTTACCCAGCTCACTCCATCTACCAGCGCATGCCTTTAGGAGTAAGAGTCCGGCCAATCGCTACCAAAACCTTTAGACACAGGAACAGCTTTTTTCCTCAAGTGGTAGCCATACTTAATGCTGAACCACGTTAGAGCTGCTAGGACTTGAAAGTAATCCACACAGAACTGAAAATGAACAATTCTCACATTGCTTACTGCCACTATACTTATAATGTCCTTGACTTGTAATATACACACTGTCTGTCCTTGTATTGTTTTTGTTTGTGTTTGTTAAGCAACTGCCAAGACAAATTCCTTGTAGGTGCAAACATACTTGGCGAAAATAAATTGATTCTGATTCTGATAACACGCGTATCCACAAAAACACCTGATCTGAAGTATAGTCCCCTATATTAGAGGAAGGGAAGGTTAGCAGTTGGGGACCCCCACAGTTCTGGGCCCCCTGTGCAGGGTCTGCGCCGCTCTAGTTACATCCCTGCCACCACCAATCCAGCAGTTGGACCCCGCAAACCTCTTTGACAAGCTCTTGTTGAAATGTGCGTGAGGCTGCACTCCTGTCTGTACGAACGTGGCCATATTTGTGCTCTTGTGGAATAGCATGGAGAGGATTGGGCTCAGTTTATCTGCTGAGCCCTAGTGGGCTCCGTGCTACTGAACACATGCAAAGCACCCCGCATAGGTTTCAGTGTGGCCACACTGGTACACATACAGGAGCTTGTTTACAAACTTCCAGAGAGTGCCATTGCTGGATTGTTGGTTGTGACGTCACGCACATGCGCAGAGAGTGCCCAGCAACAGGAGCGCGATCTAGGACGCGCTCCACCGGGCAGCGCAGGCGTACTACTCCAGGTCATTGCGACCCGGAAGTAGTTGAAGGCCCACAGATTTGGAGATGTTCGCCGGCGAATGGTTCGGGAACCGTTCTCAACATCTCTACTGGGGAATGATCATTTATAAACAAGAAAAGTAATAGAGATGTTAACTTTTGGATTGCCTGGTTAAAATCCATATTACTTGTTTACCAGATGATAAAGAATTGATTTTTGATTTTAAGCCCGATAGTTAAACTTTAAAGATGACAAATGTAAATGTGATATTCGTTTACAGTTCCACCTGCTGGTTTGACTGATCTCCATATAATTTTGATACCATTTTAGCATCAAATGAAACCTGAAGTTAGAGGAAAATGGAGGCTGCCATCTTCATTATTTTAGAATATGAGATGCCTGACATTCAGAGATGTGCTGATGTTCTGCCTTGTTGCATCTGTGTACATCACTGGAATGTGAGTGCATTATCCTACATATTCTGTTTGACTGCTCCTTGACAAACAGACACAAGTGTTCTTTAAAATGCTGAATTCTCACAGGTGCTCTGATGGCTTTCCAAACTGTCAGGAATCTTGCAGAACGGACAAGGCTCCCTGAAAAATATGGGGTCCCACATGAGCTCCTCAACTTTACTGAGTCACATCTTCCATCAGACTTATCTGGTTCTTGAGGCTCTCACTGTATATTCCACAAGAGAGAAACACTGGAGATGTTCAACACTTCAAAGATTTTGTAACGGGGGAAAACTTAACATCTACTGTCGGGTCTTCACCTCTTCATTCCATTCTAATTTTTGCCACTTAGCGTACTTTTCTATCTCAGACTTATCAAGGGGAAATCTTTAAGAAGATGTGTATAAAATTACTTTTATATGGCTAACGCTATTCAAATGAAATAAAACTTAACATGGATAATAGGTGACTGCTGCTTAAGGCTGGTTTCACACCAGGACATTGCGTTTTAGGGGACGTTAAGGTCGCATACCGTGCCCCTAACGCAATGCCTGGTGCTCTCTGATGTGGACGTCAGAGTGAGCCGCGTTGTGCAGCTCACTCTGGCGTCCGTGATGCGCACTCTCGGACGCATGCGGCATCACGTGGTCCCGCCAGGCCAATCGCCGCACAGAGCGGCCGCTCAAGGATGTAAACACTGCACGTCACTGAGTGCAGTGAATATTAATTAGCCATGTGCCCGGCCGCTCTCCGCTCCTCCCCAACTTTACTGAGCATGTGCAAGCCGCGTGTAAAGTACTGCATGCAGTACGTTGTCTGGTGGCGCAGCGTTACAATGTAACGCAACGTGGGCACTGTGAACAGCCCATTGATTTTTCATTGCTGTGCCGTGGGGTGCGTTACAGGCTGCTCTAACGTGCGCTTGTAACGTCCCACTGTGAAACCAGCCTAAAGCAGACCTGAACTCAGAACTTCCTCTATGCTTTTAAATAAAAGTAAGAGAATGATAACCTTTAGACTGGCTTTACACTGCAGATTGGGGGTGTGGTGATTTTAATTGTTTTTTTTTCACAAAGTGTCATTTTCCGCTAATTTGTGACAAAAAATAAAATCTTCTATGAACTCACCATACTCCTAACGGAATACCTTTGGGTGACTTCTTTCTAGAATGGAGTCATTTGTAGGGTTCATATACTGCCCTGGCATTTTAGGGGCCCTAAACCGTGAGGAGTAGTCTTGAAACCAAATGTCGCAAAATGATCTGTGAAATCCTAAAGGTACTCATTGGACTTTGGGCCCCTTAGCGCACTTACGGTGCAAAAAAGTGCCACACGTGGTACCGCCGTACTCAGGAGAAGTAGTATAATGTGTTTTGGGGTTTATTTTTACACATACCCATGCTGGGTGGGAGAAATATCTCTGTAAATGACAATTGTTTGATTTTTTTTTTACACACAATTGTCCATTTACAGAGAGATTTCTCCCACCCAGCATGGCTATGTGTAAAAATACACCCCAAAACACATTATACTACTTTTCCTGAGTATGGTGGTACCACATGTGTGACACTTTTTTTGCAGCCTAGGTGCGCTAAGGGGCCCAACATCCTATTCACAGGTCATTTTGAGGCATTTGTTTTCTAGACTACTCCTCACGATTTAGGGCCCCTAAAATGCCAGGGCAGTATAGGAACCCCACAAGTGACCCCATTTTAGAAAGAAGACACCCCAAGGTATTCCGTTAGGTGTATGGCGAGTTCATAGAAGATTTTATTTTTTGTCACAAGTTAGTGAAAAATGACACTGTGAAAAAAAAAACAATAAAAATCAATTTCCGCTAACTTTTTATTTTTTGTCAAATCTTCTATGAACTTGTCATACACCTAACAGAATACCTTGGGGTGTCTTTTTTTCTAAAATGGGGTCACTTGTGGGGTTCCTATACCGCCCTGGCATTTTACGGTCCCAAAACCGTGAGTAGTCTGGAAACCAAATGTCTCAAAATAACTGTTCAGGGGTATAAGCATCTGCAAATTTTGATGACAGGTGGTCTATGAGGGGGCGAATGTTGTGGAACCGGTCATAAGCAGGGTGGCCTTTTAGATGACAGGTTGTATTGGGCCTGATCTGATGGATAGGAGTGCTAGGGGGGGTGACAGGAGGTGATTGATGGGTGTCTCAGCGGGTGGTTAGAGGGGAAAATAGATGCAATCAATGCACTGGGGAGGTGATCGGAAGGAGGTCTGAGGGGGATCTGAGGGTTTGGCTGAGTGATCAGGAGCCCACACGGGGCAAATTAGGGCCTGATCTGATGGGTAGGTGTGCTAGGGGGTGACAGGAGGTGATTGATGGGTGTCTCAAGGTGTGAGAGGGGGTAATAGATGCAAGCAATGCACTGGCGAGGTGATCAGGGCTGGGGTCTGAGGGCGTTCTGAGGGTGTGGGCAGGTGATTGAGTGCCCTAGGGGCAGATAGGGGTCTAATCTGATAGGTAGCAGTGACAGGGGGTGATTGATAGGTAATTAGTGGGTGTTTAGGGTAGAGAACAGATGTAAACACTGCACTTGGGAGGTGATCGGACGTCGGATCTGCGGGCGATCTATTGGTGTGGGTGGGTGATCAGATTGCCCGCAAGGGGCAGGTTAGGGGCTGATTAATGGGTGGCAGTGACAGGGGGTGATTGACAGGTGATCAGTGGGTTATTACAGGGAAGAACAGATGTAAATATTGCACTGGCAAATTGATAAGGGTAGGTCGGAGGGCAATCTGAGCGCGTAGGCGGGTGATTGGGTGCCCGCAAGGGGCAGATTAGGGTCTGATCTGATGGGTAACAGTGACAGGTGGTGATTGATGGGTAATTAGTGGATGTTTAGGGTAGAGAACAGATGTAAACACTGCACTTGGGAGGTGATCTGACGTCGAATCTGCGGGCGATCTATTGGTGTGGGTGGGTGATCAGATTGCCCACAAGGGGCAGGTTAGGGGCTGATTGATGGGTGGCAGTGACAGGGGGTGATTGATGGGTGATTGACAGGTGATTGATAGGTGATTGACAGGTGATCAGGGGGATAGATGCATACAGTACACAGGGGGGGGGGTGTCTGGGGGGAGGGGGTCTGGGGAGAATCTGAGGGGTGGGGGGGGGGTGATCAGGAGGGAGCAGGGGGCAGTTTAGGGAATAAAAAAAAATAGCGTTGACAGATAGTGACAGGGAGTGATTGATAGGTGATTAGGTGGGTGATTGGGTGCAAACAGTGGTCTGGGGGGTGGGCAAGGGGGGAAGGGGGTCTGAGGGGTGCTGTGGGAGATGAGGGGGCAGGGGGGGGGGGGATC
This sequence comes from Hyperolius riggenbachi, assembly GCF_040937935.1. Lineage (NCBI taxonomy): Eukaryota > Metazoa > Chordata > Amphibia > Anura > Hyperoliidae > Hyperolius > Hyperolius riggenbachi. Next base: position 107,655,598 of record NC_090652.1, read on the forward strand.
AGTGTGCTTGGGTGCAGACTAGGGTGGCTGCAGCCTGCCCTGGTGGTCCCTCGGACACTGGGACCACCAGGGCAGAAGGCAGCCTGTATAATACACTTTGTATACATTACAAAGTGTATTATACACTTTGTATGCGGCGATCCGGGAGCTAGTAACCCGCCGGCGCTTCCGAACGGCCGGCGGGTTACAGCGCAAGGTGGGCGGAGCCAGTCCCCGGCGGCTGATCGTGTCACGAATAACGCGATCGCGCCGCCCATGCCCCTACAAGGACCGCCGCCTCTGTGCATGCGGTGGTCCTTGCGGGATCCACTTTCCGGCCGCCTCTGTGCGTTGGGCGGTCGGGAAGTGGTTAAAGCCCATCCATGTCTTTTGGAAGTAATTTAATTTTCCCTTTAGCAGATGATTTTGAGTTTCCTCCACTTGGGCATCTATGGCACTATTCTGCTCTTCTGCACTCTGTAGAAAGGGGTCATAACTCCGCCTAAAACTGATTTTTATAGGGTTACATCCAAAATATTTTCTGCGTGGAAGGGGACATTAACCAAGGGAGGTACAAGAGATTACCTTATGCTAGGTACACACCATACAATTTTCTGTTAGATTTACCTGCCAGATAGATAATTTCCAAAATGTTGGAAATTATCTATCTAACCATCTATCTGCCTAGCAATTAGGCATTGTTCTACTCAGCAGGAGGTAACCAGACGACAATGCACCAGAGATAATGACCAGTCTCTACAGAAAATCTAACAGAAAAATCTAATGCTGGGCATACACGGCTCGATTTGCTGCTCGATTCTCCCGCTCTGCAGTTAATTCTCTTATCTTCTGCTCATTTTTCTTATCTTTTTCCATTCACTTCAATCTGGAATCGAGCGGCGAATCAATCTGGCAGGAGATCAGACATGTCGGAAATTATCTATCGAGCCATCTTATTGGCTCAAAAATCGAGCTGTGTATTCCCAGCATAACAGAAAATGATATGGTGAAATGTAACAGAAAGTTGTATGGTGTGTACTAGGCATTAGTCCTATGAATGTCTGAATAATCTCAGATCAAAATACTAGCATTTCTTGGAAAAGAAGCACTTTCTTTAGCAATAACTGTTTGTTCAGTTTATGACAAAGTGACTTGAAGTACGAGGAAGATAGCTTTATTTATAGCCTTCTCTAAAGCAGTGGATCCCTAACATATAAAAGGAATAGACATATAAATGGAATAGTAATGAAAGTCAAACCACTCAAAAATATATATAAAAAGAAAGAAACCACTCTGCATGCATAACAGAATTAAAGGGATAATACCTGTGCAGCAGTATTTGGAGTAAAGTTCAGCTCTGAAGAGGTCTGCGTTTTGCCTTCTTTGAACATGGTGGATACACAGACAGGGTCCGTTAAAAATGGCGCCAGTTACCGTAGTTAAAAAACAGCGCCCCATAGAGAACCACTATCGCTAGTTATTGTTCGTTTTTCATAGCTAAAAAACGGCGCCCCCCGCCTCCACCTGGGGCAAGGGAGGCGGGGAAGAGCCACTTGTCCATGGATTGGACAAGGGGCTCCGGGGGGGAGGGGGAGGCTTGGCCGCCCCTCCCGCCCCCTGGAGCCCCCGCATACCATGGACCATGCGGGCTGGTATAGGTCAGGGTGCGAAGCCCCAGTCGGCCGGGGCTCCGCATTCTGGCTATCCCAGCCTGCATGGGGGACAAGGGGTTACAGAGGCTCGGGAGGGGGGACCCCATGTCGTTTTTTTTTTAATCTATTTCCCACACTCAGAACATTAAAAAAATAAAAATTGATACCAAATTAAAAAAAAAAAAAAAAAAAAAAAAAAAAAGACGTGGGGTCCCCCCCTCCCGAGCCTCTGTAACCCCTTGTCCCCCATGCAGGCTGGGATAGCCAGAATGCGGAGCCCCGGCCGACTGGGACTTTGCACCCTGAGCTATACCAGCCCGCATGGTCCATGGTATGGGGGGGCTCCGGGGGGGGGGGGGGGAGGGGCGGCCAAGCCTCCCCCTCCCCCCAGGAGCCCCTTGTCCAATCCATGGACAAGGGGCTCTTCCCCGCCTCCCTTGCCCCAGGTGGAGGCGGGGGGTGACGACTCCCTGGGGGGGGGGGGGTTCATGGTGGCATCTGGGAGTCCCCTTTAAGAAGGGGACCCCCAGATGCCCACCACCATCCCAGGAGAAATGAGTATAGAGGTATAAAGTACCCCTTACCCATTTCCACAAAGGGTTAGATGAAATAAAAACGCAACCACGAGAAAAGTCCTTTAATGTTCTAAATTAACCACAAATACTTACCTGTACCTTTAAGAAAAAAATCCCACGCCAATCAGGTCCCACGACAGTATCCTCTATCTTGCGATCTTCTGATACATGTTGATTGAAGATCTGTGCCGCCCCGACCCCACACACGCCGCCTCCGCCGCACTGCTCTTAGCTATACTTAGTATAGCTAAGAGCAAAAAAGCATCTTTAAATTTTAGCTCCAATGGTCCCCATTGGTTCCTTAACAGACCAATGGGGATCAGGAGGATCCCCATTGGATGATAAGGAACCAATGGGGAGCCTAGGAGCCAATGTTTAAAGATGCTTTTTTGCTCTCAGCTATAAGTATAGCTGAGAGTTCTTCTATATAGACGCATTACCGCTGGCTGCCGCTGCCCTCCCTGCCTCCCCCCACCTGTCACCCTCACCCATGCTGGCACCCAATGCACCCATGGGTGCCAGCATGGGTGAGGGTGAAAGGTGTGAGAGAGGCAGGGAGGGCAGCGGCAGCCAGCGCTAATGCGTCTGTATAGATGCACTCTCAGCTATACTTAGTATAGCTGAGAGCAAAAAAGCATCTTTAAACTTTGGCTCAAAGGCTCCCCATTGGTTCCTTATCGACCAATGGGGATCCTCCTGATCCCCATTGGTCTGTTAAGGAACCAATGGGGACCATTGGAGCTAAAATTTAAAGATGCTTTTTGCTCTAAGCTATACTTAGTATAGCTGAGAGCAGTTCGGCGGAGGCGGCGTGTGTGGCGTCGATGCGGCGGAGATCTTCAATCAACATGTATCAGAAGGTCGCAAGATAGAGGATACTGTCGTGGGACCTAATTGCCGTGGGGATTTTTTTCTTAAAGGTACAGCTAAGTATTTCTGAAGATCGCAAGAAAGAGGATACTGTCGTCGTGGGACATAACAGATTATAGCACGGGACCTTTTCCGAGGATAATGGCGTGGGATTTTTTTCTTAAAGGTACAGGTAAGTATTTCTGAAGATCGCAAGATGGAGGATACTGTCGTGGGACCTAATTGGCTTGGGATTTTTTTCTTAAAGGTACAGGTAAGTATTTCTGGTTAATTTAGAACATTAAAGGACTTTTCTCGTTGTTGCGTTTTTATTTCATTTAACCCTTTATGGAAATGGGTAAGGGGTGCACCCCTATACTCATTTCTCCTGGGAGGGGGGCAGGCATCTGGGTTCCCCTTCTTAAAGGGGACTCCCAGATGCCACCATAAACCCCCCCCCCCCAGGGAGTCGTCGCCCCCACCTCCTCCTGGGGCACCGGAGGTGGGGAAGAGCCCCTTGTCCATGGATTGGACAAGGGCTCCGGGGGGAGGGGAAGGCTTGGCCGCCCCTCCCCCCGAAGCCCCCCCATACCATGGACCATGCGGGCTGGTATAGCTCAGGGTGCGAAGCCCCAGTCGGCCGGGGCTCCGCATTCTGGCTATCCCAGCCTGCATGGGGGACAAGGGGTTACAGAGGCTCGGGAGAGGGGACCCCACGTCATTTTTTTCAAAACAATCCCTACACTCTGAACATAACCCAAAAATTTTAATTAAAAAAAATAAATAAATAAAATTTTTCAATTTTTTTAAAAAAATATTGTTTCCGAGTATCTTTTTAACATATCCTGCAAATTTGGTGTTGCTAGGATTTAAGGGGACTTTGCTATTAACTGCTAAAGTCGGCGGGAATTGTTTCCGCCGCTGAAATGTCAGTACGCGATTTAAATAGATACATTTTCCTCTTTGAAGATTTAAAATCGATTTTCTCAAAAACTATAAGGTCTTTTTGAAAAAAAAAGGTTTTCCTCTTGTTCACAATTTTCTTCTTAACATTCCCTGCAAATGTGGTGTTTTTAGCTTTTAAGGGGGCTTTGCTATTAAACATTAAAGCTGGCGGGCAGATATTTTCCAAACGGCAGCAAAGCAGGGGTTAAAACTATAAATATCGTTCAGGCAGGACAAAAAAAAAGTTTTAAAACGATAAATTTCGTTTTTAAAAGTCTGCACTATTTTAACCTTTAAAACGATAAATATCATTTTAAACATATATCGGGCAGAAGGGGGCGCCATTATTTTGCCGGTGCCATTTTTCACTAGACGCTACACAGACAGTCTTCTATACTGTGGCCCTCATCTGGCAGAGCAGATAAAAATGGGGCAATATGAATGCAGATCAAAATGGTGCCACAATAGGCAGCAAAAGTAATTGCCATGAATAATGGCAATGAACAATAACTATGGCACTCGATAAATAGTGGGTGCCCATCTGTGTACTGCCGCAGATTTAACTATTGCCTCCAGTGGTGGCAGGGTGGAGTGGTCTTAGGGTTAGGCATAGGTAGAGAGAGGGTTCAGTGTGAGAGTAGGCAGAGGCTTTACTATACATTACCTGTTCCTCGCGATCACTTCTCCTCCACTTCCTTGCGCGTTTGCAGGTGTCCTGAAGCCAGCCAATTACCATGCGGCTTCCGTCCCCAAATAGTGATTAGCTGTCTGCGGCACGCATGCAAACTCACCAGGAAGTGGAGGAGACGCGATTGCTGAGAGCAGGTAATGTAAAGTGGCTTGCAAAAGTATTTGGCCCCCTTGAAGTTTTCCACATTTTGTCCCATTACTGCCACAAACATGAATCAATTTTATTGGAATTCCACGTGACAGACCAATACAAAGTGGTGTACATGTGAGAAGTGGAAAGAAAATCATACATGATTCCAAACATTTTTAAAATAGAAATAACTGCAAAGTGGGGTGTGCATAATTATTCAGCCCCCTGAGTCAATACTTTGTAGAACCACCTTTTGCTGCAATTACAGCTGCCAGTCTTTTAGGGTATGTCTCTACCAGCTTTGCACATCTAGAGACTGAAATCCTTGCCCATTCTTCTTTGTAAAACAGCTCCAGCTCAGTCTGATTAGATGGACAGTGTTCGTGAACAGCACTTTTCAGATCTTGCCACAGATTCTCGATTGGATTTAGATCTGGACTTTGACTGGGCCATTCTAACACATGGATATGTTTTGTTTTAAACCATTCCATTGTTGCCCTGGCTTTATGTTTAGGGTCATTGCCCTGCTGGAAGGTGAACCTCCGCCCCAGTCTCAAGTCTTTTGCAGACTCCAATAGGTTTTCTTCCAAGTTTGCCCTGTATTTGGCTCCATCCATCTTCCCATCAACTCTGACCAGCTTCCATGTCCCTGCTGATGAGATGCACCCCCCGAGCATGATGCTGCCACCACCATATTTGACAGTGGGGATGGTGTGTTCAGAGTCATGTGCAGTGTTAGTTTTCCGCCACACATAGTGTTTTGCATTTTGGCCAAAAAGTTCAATTTTGGTCTCATCTGACCAGAGCACCTTCTTCCACATGTTTGCTGTGTCCCCCACATAGCTTGTGGCGATCAGAGTAAGCAGGAAATCCCGTTCAGAACGGGATTTCCTGCTGGGCTTCCCCGGTCGCAATGGCGACGGGGCAGGATGACGTCACCGACGTCATGACATCAGAGGGAGTCCCGATCCACCCCTTAGCGCTGCCTGGCACTGATTGGCCAGGCTGCGCGAGGGGTTTGGGGGGGGGGGCTGCGCGGCACGGCGGGTAGCGGCAGATCGGCGGCGAGCTGCGGCGATCGAAAGTTACACGCAGCTAGCAAAGTGCTAGCTGCGGCGTGTAACAAAAAAAAAATATGCAAATCGGCAAACCAGGGCCTGAGAAATCGTCCTGCGCGATATACCCCGAGCTCAGCTCGGGATTATCGCCCAGGAGGTTAACAATGGCTTTCTTCTTGCCACTCTTCCGTAAAGGCCAACTTTGTGCAGTGCACAACTAATAGTTGTCCTATGGACAGATTCCCCCACCTGAGTTGTAGATCTCTGCAGCTCGTCCAGAGTCACCATGGGCCTCTTGACTGCATTTCTGATCAGCGCTCTCCTTGTTCGGCCTGTGAGTTTAGGTGGACGGCCTTGTCTTGGTAGGTTTACAGTTGAGCCATACTCCTCCCATTTCTGAATGATCGCTTGAACAGTGCTCCGTGGGATGTTCAAGGCTTTGGAAATCTTTTTGTAGCCTAAGCCTCCTTTAAATTTCTTAATAACTTTATCCCTGACCTGTCAGGTGTGTTCTTTGGACTTCATGGTGTTGTTGCTCCCAATATTAGACAACCTCTGAGGCCGTCACAGAGCAGCTGTATTTGTACTGACATTAGATTACACACAGGTGCACTCTATTTAGTAATTAGCACTCATCAGGCAATGTCTATGGGCAACTGACTGCACTGAGACCAAAGGGGGCTGAATAATTACGCACACCCCACTTTGCAGTTATTGATTTTTAAAAAATGTTTGGAATCACGTATGATTTTCGTTCCACTTCTCACATGTACACCACTTTGTATTAGTCTTTCACGTGGAATTCCAATAAAATTGATTCATGTTCGTGGCAGTAATGTGACAAATTGTGGAAAATGTCAAGGGGCCGAATACTTTTGCAAGCCACTGCATAATTATGCTAGATGCTGGGAATGACATGTTGTTACTAATGTTATTTAACATTTTAGAAATTACGTTTCTAAAATGTTAAATAATGTTAGTAACATGAGGTCATTACCGGCATCACCCTGCGCCATAATTTTACGGCGCCTTGTCACGTCCAGGCGGCTGCTGTAGCGCTGCTGCACGTGCCCGTGCACACACGTATTGTCCCCCATTAGCCCGGACATCAGTGAATGGTAACATTCACTGATGGTTCCCATTCATTGATCTAAGTCCCCGGTAGAAAGACCGACGGCTTCTTCACTAAGAACTGTCATTTACCGCATTTAAATGTATACTTTTTTCCTTTGAAATTTTAAAATCGATTTTCTCAAAAAGTAGAAGGTCTTTTTAAAAAAAAATGTTTCCCCTTGCTCCCACTTTTCTTCTTAACTTAACCTACTAATTTGGCGATTCTGGCATTCACGAGTCAATTCAAAAGTGGGCAGAGTCAAATTCGTGATCACTCGAATCGTGATTGGAGGTATCCGAGCAACCCTGGCCTGACCTCACAACTTCTTTGAATTTTTATTGTTTTTTTTTTTTTTTTAACAATTCAAATTTATTGAGTTTACAAGAAAGCACTTACAAACAAGTACACACAGGTACTGACAAAAAGGCAGTTATAAGAGAAAGGAACTACAGTGGTTAGGGCCGGATTTAAGGCAAGGCCGCATAGGCCATGGCCTAGGGCACCACAAGATCAAGGGCAGGGTGGGCAGCAGGCTATAGTGGGGTGGGGGCAGGAAGAGTCACCTGGCTACCTATGCTGGAGGGAGATGGATCATCAGGCCATCTATACAGAAGGGGGAGGGGGGGAAGGTCATATGGCTTCTTATACTAGAGCGAAGGGGTCATCAGACTACTCTTTACTGGAGGGAAGGGGCGGTTATCAGGCTATCTAAACTGGAGTAAGGGGGGGGGGGGTTATCTGGCTACCAATACTGGAGGTCGGGGAGGGGAAGGGTCATCTGGCTACCTATACTAGAGGGGGGGGGGGGCAGCTGCTGACAGTGGCCTTGGGCGATAAAGAGTATAAATCCGGCCCTGACAGTGGTATATATTGTAAGCATACAAGGGAAGTAAATCACATATTCACATATTCTAAGCAATATATAAAAGGCAAGAATCCATAGTGAAATCTTCGGCACATAGCAGAAAAGCACCAACCATTTGTACACTCCTGAAGGTTGATCAGTATTGCTTGGACTATACCAACTGTTGAGAAAGTATTAGAGAGGAATAGAAGAAAAGAGAGAGAGAGAGAAAAAGAGGAGGAGGGAGTGAGAGAGATATAAAGAGGGAAGAGAAGAGATATTTTATTGTTGGTTTTAACTTAGTTTTATACAAAAAAAAAAAACAACACAAAAAACAAACAACAAAAAAACACAAAAAAGTACAGCGCTTAAGAGCCTAGGAATTAACCATATCAATATGATATTACTGAGGGAATATACTAGAATCAATATGATCAAAAGTCCATGACCAATATGATCTACAAGGAGTGAAAATGCATATATACAGTCCCCAAGAAATCAGGGTCAAAAGACCCAGCACAAAGGTCCATATGCAGGTGTGCTTTTGTCTTAGAAAGGAGTTAAGTTATTTCCTCCAATTATTCAAGTTTCTCACATCACATAAGCACTTCCTTAATGGTGTATAACGATTTGCTACACCTCCACCAAGTTCTACCCTGTGAGATCAACACTCACCAACAGCGATGGGCCAGGATTACAGTAGCCTTCATAAGTTTTTGGGGCATCAACAGGCTCCCTTCGCCTTCAAACACTCCTCTTCTCTCTTATAGCAGCACTTCCTCTTTAGTAATCAGCAGCACATTGCTCCATACAATATACCTCAATGACTATAGATAGCGTTTTACAAGGATGGTTAAGGCCTGCGCAGTTTCTAATGGGCTCCCCTCCTCCCCCCCCTTGCGGCCTCCCGGGCTGACCGCCGGAAAAATGTTATTTGAATCCAAGCTCGCTTCCAACACCGCAAGCCTCCCTTTCCTACACGTGATCCTCCTTTCGCATGTGACTCCTCAGCTCAGACCCGAATAACATCTTTACGGCGGTCAGCCCGGGAAGCTGCACAGGGTGTGGGGGGTGGTTGAGCCCGTTAGAAACTGTGCAGGCCTTAACCATCCATGTAAAAGGCTTTCTATTGTCATTGAGGTATATTCTATGCAGCAATGTGCTGCTGATTACTAAAGAGGAAGTGCTGCTATAAAGAGAGAAGAGGAGTGTTCGAAGGCGAGGAAAGCCTGTTAATGGCCCGAAAGCTTATGAATGCCACTGTAATCCTGGCCCACCGCTGTTGGCGAGTGTGGATCTCACAGGGTGAACTTGGTGGAGGTGTAGCAAATCGTTATACACCATTAAGAAAGTGCTTATCTGATTATCAACTTCGTTTTATACATACCTGGGCGCCTCTTTACGCCTATTGTGCTCTCAGGACAGTCAGTGACATGACTACTTGAACTATATTCTGTGCAGCAGTTGGCACAGAACAGGCTTTTTTCATATGAAAATCAAGAAACTCCCTGTAGTGGTGGCGCATGACTCGGAACTACGGAAGCACAAGTTGCAAGCCACGCAAGCACAGAGAAAGCAAGTGTTCATGAGCACTTTCTGTCACTGCACAGGCGCAGTTTGAGACTCATACCTGCACAGTTCAGAATACCTCTGCACTACTCAGAGGAAATTTTGGAACGGGGGGGGGGGGGGCACCATGGGCTTCATTTAATAGATTTTGCATTGTTTAAGAATCACTTTGCAAAGCACAGGACATAATCATGTATGACACTAGTACATGAAAGAAATGCTGTGCACCTTCCTCTTATTTTGCTTTTATTCAGGCCTTTAAACAGCAGCCAGTGTATGCAACATACATAGGAAACAAAAGTTGTCAAACCTGGATTCACGGAAGTGCGGAGGTGAATGGGGAAGAGGTGACCAGGGGATATACGGACGGCACTACAGCCGTTTCACGCCGTCTGGCGCTTGCTCACGTGCGTATGTCCTAAACGGAGCAGCGCTGTACGGCTTCCTACATAGAATCTTGAAGCTGCGCCCCCAGCGCTGCCCCATTGGTGTAGAGTTCTTGGGAGTGAAGGTCGGGGGTGAGGGGGCGGAGAATCGCCGCACAGCGGCGAGAAACTGACAACATGCTTGTGTTGTAATGTTAGGACGGGCTATGCAGCCAGATATAGGTGAAGTGTGCATACAAAATTGTTTGTGCATAAATCGCCTTTACCACCCGGCTTTTGTCACTCTGGGCCTTCTGGTTCTCTCTGGACTTACCTTTGGGTGGAACCTATGGGTGCCTTATATTCTTGACTCCCCCACCCTTGACATTTTCATGTTGTTCCTCTCCTTTTCTGTATGGCATAACCTCTGGTCCTTTTCGCTCTTGGTACGGGCTATCCTGAATCTTCTCCCCCTAATTCCGCAGGATGTGGATGTAATGTAATTCAATAAGGGAGCTGATATATTCAATTTTTGGAGGCGAATACGCCCCATAAGGTCCCGATGTCCATAATTTTACCTCCTGGTCTTTTTTAATGGGAGCCAATTTGGGTTATGTTTAGTGGGGTGATCCCTTTTATGCTATAAGGTGATAATAAAATGTACAGTTTTTTAATTGGGGCGTTCAGGCTGTAATACGGCTATGCCATAATGTCAGTATTTATATATGCACTGGTTCACTTTGTGATTCAACACAAAAATTTCTCCACATTGTTCTCTATAGTAATGGTTTAGATGTATATATGTTTTCACTTGTATAACGATTTATGCACAAACAATTTTGTATGCACACTTCACCTATATCTGGCTGCATAGCCCGTCCTAACATTACAACACAAACGTTGTCAGTAGTCTCCACCCCCTCACCCCCGACCTTCACTCCCAAACACTCTACACCAATGGGGCAGCGCTGGGGGCGCGACATCAAGATTCTATGTAGGAAGCCGTACAGCGCTGCTCCGTTTAGGACATACGCACGTGAGCAAGCGCCAGACGGCGTGAAACGGCTGTAGTGCCGTCCGTACATCCCCTGGTCACCTCTTCCCCATCCACCTCCGTGAATCCAGGTTTGACAACTTTTGTTTCCTATGTATGTTGCATACACTGGCTGCTGTTTAAAGGCCTGATTAAAAAGCAAGATAAGAGGAAGGTGCACAGCATTTCTTTCATGTACTAGTGTGTTCCATTTGTGCCCTGCACTAACCAAAGCTTGATGCACTTCCCTTTGCTTGGACTGAAGTTTAACAACACGGGTATGCAAATAACGGGGTGAAGCTACTGCAGGCTTACAGGAGCTAGTTCTGCCCCCTGATCAAGCAGCTGAGTGCCGAGTGACTTTTCTTTCTCAAAGTGTACTATATAATCATGTATAACGTCATGATACACAATGAATTGCCTATGAAAATGCCCCAAAACAGGTCAGTTCTTATTATACCTAGAAATTGGAATTGCCTGCAGAGTCTAAAGGAATCCGCTACACTGACACACTGTAATAGTCAAATTTATGATCGCTGACTCCATGTCAGATGTTAAACTCACTATATTCCCAAGTCCATTTAGGCCGATGAAATGTCCAGATAAATTGCAAATAATTACATTTATTTTCCCCATGCGTGCTTCACTGTGAAGGGCTCACCATTAATTTCAATAAAACTTAAGGCCAAGTCAGCAGTGTTAATGGCATTTACTTCAAGTCTAACTTTTTTTTTTGTTAAATAAGAATGTAAGATTTCCTTTTGCCTGCCATCTGGCTGGGGTATGGAGTCAAGCACCATTAATGGAGACAAAGTTCACAGAGTTTTACCTCTGCAGTCAGGAAATAAGGATGGAGGTGACTAATAACTCCTGTTATCCAGTAATGTATGAACAATGCAGCAGAGATTTTGGTCTAGTTATTAGTTTCCCTACTGTGTCAAAGTTCCTACTGACAGCAATATTATATATATTATATATATACACACACACACACACACATACACACATTTGAAAAACTCGCAAACTAATTTAGACGCAACGTTAAATATATTACTATATTATTAGCAATATCAATAAATATTTTAATTGCGGTTTTACTTTACTGGTAAATTTACCGATAATGTTGAACCTAACTATAACCTAACCTCTCCCTACTTTCACACAGAACTCTCCCCTGGTGGTGCCTAACCCCAAGACCCCCTAGTGGTGCTTAACCCCAAGACCCCCCAGTGGTGCTTAACCCCAAGACCCCCCTGGTGGTTCCTAACCCCAAGACCCCCCTGGTGGTTCCTAACCCTAAAACCACCCTGGTGGTGCCTAAACCCAAGACCCCCTAGTAGCCTAACTTTAACATCCCCTCTAACAATAATATGATAAATTTCAATGCAATTGCAGCCGCCCCCTAAATAGCGTAACGGCTGTCTATATTACGATAAATATTGATTGTGCCCACAAATATCGACAAATAACAATTGCACCCATGTTTGACTGTGACTTTTTCAATTGCTCCTATAAAGATGATGTTGAAAGAGTTCACACCATGTTGACATAGATAAGTTTCCTGAGAAGTAAATACTTTTGAGCAGCTTTTCATTTTCTATGGAAGGTTTATGTAAGCCTTTTTAAGATTTTTAAACTGTGCCAGAGAAGTGAATCCAACCATAAAAGGATGAAGCAGGTGGATTCAGGGATAGATACTGATAAGACTTCTGCCCAGTGTTATCCGTATGGAAATCGAGGTCACGGGGGTACTTTACTGGTAGGCTCCTGTGTCACTGATAGACCCCCACCACAGAATTACTCTCGTAAATGATTGCTCTATCACACAAACCATGTGCTCCATCATCAGTACAAGGATAGGGTTTACCATAGGATGGTTGCTGAAAATTATCCCCATCGACTGCGACACACTGCAGACAGTGCGCTAGCCCCATAGGAATATCATTGCATCACGTTTAGATGTGATGATATTGTTCCATAGGCCTTGAAACCACTAGAAAGCGCAAAGCACTATCGCAATCGCTAGCGATTTGTGATACATTTTTTAAGCGATTGTGAGTGTGAGTTCCCTGCTCCTATACAATTCATTAGAATGGAAACTCTCCCAAAATGCTGCATGTCCTGCGATTGCAATTTCCTTAAGGGCTCTTTCACATCAGACAACGCGAACAGGAGCCGTTCTCCTGCACGCGTTGTCTGCCTGCGGCGTGTCATCGGGTATCTGTGGTGCGACGCAATCAGCGGCGGTAGCTGGTAATTAAACCCGACGGAAAACGCCGGCTCGCGGGTGCGTTGGAGGAAAAACTGCGCCCGGGTGCGTCGGAACCGCAACGCATCGAAACGCAGCGTCGAGTGTGAAAGGTAAAATGAAAGTCTATGGACTTTCATCTTACCTTGGTTAACGCAAACGGCTTCCGTTTGCGTTAACGCACAAAGTCTGCCCTAATGTGAAAGAGCCCTAATCGCAATCGCTCTGGTGGAATCTGTCCCATTTAAAATTGGCAGAGTGTTCAGGGAAATTGCCAGCGATTGAAAGCACTCTCTAAACGCTCAAGGCCTAAGGCCCCTTTTACACCTGCCTTGCAAATGTAGGTTGCTTTACCCTGTTTTACCGCAGGGTAACACAACGGCAATGCAAGGCAATGGGGCCTAGCACACTTATGGCGTTGCATTGCACTGGAAGTGCTGGATAACCCGCTGAGCCACCACAAAGTCAACAGTGCGTTACCGTCGGACTTCCGCTGTGATGCAGCGGAAGTAATAAAAAAAAACAAACAAAAAAAACAAAACAATGAATGACGCAAAAAATTTAAATATGTTGCCGGCGGTGCAGCGTGCATGCGTGAAATGTCGGGTAAATGACAGGGAAACACAGGAATCCCAGTGATGTACTTCCTGTCCAGCAGGGAGTACATCACTGGGCAAGAGGCATGCAGGGGGGCGGCGCTATGCATATAACCCTGTCGAGGCACTCTGCCGCAGGTTTCTATGAATGACAGCTTGTGCACTGCAATGGTACGGGGCGCACCGCAAATGCAATGGTTAGGTGCAAAACCGGCCTAAGGGCTAGGTGTTTAAAGGGGAAATAAAGCTAGGGTCAGGTGTTGGGACAGGGCTTCATTATTAAGGGGATCAGTCAGGCAATTGATAGGACACATAACATCAAAATCATCAATGAAAATGGAGTTGAAAAACCTGAAAACCTGTCAGTAATTGCATTCCAATTATCTTGCATTGAAAGTCATCCATGGCTATAATTACTAGGCAATTCCCGGTGATGATCCAGGGATTTTATGATTGCCATCTGGAGTCCGGCAGAAGTTTTATTTCCTTTTGGGGCCAATTAGATTATGCCATGTAAGGGTTTTTCGCCTTCCCCTGGATCAACAGGGATATGGGAGGGTGCAGGCTAGTGTTGTACTTTTCTGGTTGAACTCCAGTGTTCTCCCCAGAGCCTATTAGCCGGGCGGAGCGCCCACCTGGGTCTCTGTTCCCGCCCGGCTGATTTGATTAGCCTCCGAGTGTAAAAGCAGAGACTCTTTCCTCTGCGTAGTTTTGAATCAGACAGGCAGCGCTGAGTGCAGAGACACATCTCCGCCCTCCTCCTCAGCTCCTTCCTATCAGCAGCGAGGAGGGGCGGGGGAAGCTCCTAGCACAGATGAGTCAGACCTGGGGAACTTTGCTAGAGCCGACCATAGAATAGAACGTACGGCTCTATTGCTATTCCTTTTGGTGAGTCACCCGATCTCTCCCAGCAGTGGACAGAAGCTCTCCTCCTTCTCAATTATCTGTGCAGCAGATACAAAACCCCTTCCCAGCTCCTTCCATTCACAGGAATGTCCGGAATACTCAGATAAGTGTGGCTCATTAACATATCAAGACGCTGGTCATTCAGTGTGAAGGGAGAGCTAATGAGTGGTTTACGGGGCTGTAATATGAACCTGGTGCAGCATTCACTTTGCCCCCTGCACTTCATGCCAGACTGACATCTTGTGTGTCAGTGATTGTTAAATCACTGTGATATCCAGCTCTCAGTATGGGCAAATATGAATGGCAAAAAGTTCAATGGCATTTAATAACACATTTAGCCTGTCTCATCTCAGCAGTTACACTAATTTAGGTGGAAAAAGCCATACGTACATTGAGTTCAGCCAGAATATTTGTATACTCTCATATCACTGTACTTTTTGAACTAGCATGGTTTTTGCAGTCTCTGGAGTTGTCACCACTCTGTTGCCTGCCTGTGTGATCAACTTTAAGAGAACCTGTAACAAAAGTTCCCCTAGGGGTACTCACCTCACTAGGGGGAAGCCTCGGGGTCCCAGTGAGGCTTCCCCCTCCACTGTAGCTGCGGTGAATCCAGCGCTGGCTCTCCCGCAGTATCTGGCAATCCTCCCTCGACAAGCGCCGATTTATTTACCTTTCCTGGCTCTAGCGGGGGCGCTGTTGCGGCTCTCAGCATGGAGATAGGCAAAAAAGCCAATCTCCGTCGGGTCCGCTCCACTGCACAGGTGGCCTGCGCAGTATACCGGCCCGACAGCGATCGCCTATTTCTGCCTATCTTTGAGCAGAGAGCGGATACTGCGCTGGAGCTGGGAAGGTAAATATTTACATCCCCGCTGTTCGGGGAGCTTTATCTCCGCAGCCATGGGAGGCAAGTACCCCCCCAGGGAAGGTTTTTTTTTTGTTACAGGTTTTCTTTAAGTCAGCACTCCTCTGCTTCTAGTGTATGTCCAGCAGCAGGAGTCGCAATACATTGCATGCAGAGAGTGGTGAATGTCAGGTCATATATGTAATGATGGGGCTATGGCACTAAGGTCCCATTCACACTAAGATACTTTTCTAGGAATTTACAGAGCTTTGCTGAATGCCAGTGAACACAGAACCGCTATGACAAAGTTTCTCTTAGGAAGCATTCACACTATAATTGTGATGTATGTAAATCACAAATGAACTGCATACAGCATTTTGGGATTGTTTGCAGTGCGATTTTTGTTTCTTGATCGAGTTATCTCAATACTACCCCTCTCCCCCCCCACCCCCAACCAGCATTATGCCAACTTCTACCCACCTAGTGTGATCCACTCCCACCCCACCCAGTGTGACCCTTTCTCTTCGTTCAGCGTTTCCTTACTTTTTCACCCAGCAGCACCCAGCGTGACCTTACTGCCCCACCCGGCTACTTTTTCATGCCACCCGGCTGGAAAATATTTCTGGGGAGAACACTGAACTCGATGGACGTATGTCCTTTTTCAACCCAAATGACTATGTAACTATGCAACTATGATTATTGGGCATTCACACCAAGTTCGCTAGCGTCAGTATCAAGCCTACCCATTATAGGATGGGAAGTAACCATTGGAAATATGCACCCACTCTTCAGGAGGGATGTGGCAGACTCAAGCATTTTTTAAAATCGATTTTTATGTTACCTTTTTTTTTTTCAGCAAAATGTGCCATACATACAGATCCCATAGCATCAGCTAAAATGGAGGCTTTCGCCACTGTTAATGCAATTTCTTGCTGCTCCAAGAAATTGTATTTGTGCATCTTAACCACTTCAGCCTACATTGTTGTTTCACCTTATGCAGCAGAGCAATTTTCACCTCCCATTCATTCACCAATAACTACTTATCACAATTAATTGATCTATATCTTGTTTTTTCCGCCACCAATAAGGCTTTCTTTGGGTGGTACATTTTGCTAAGAATTATTTTTTTCTAAATCCATTTTAACAGGAAGATTAAGAAAGAAATGGAAAAAATTCATTATTTCTCAGTTTTTGGCCATTATAGTTTGAAATTAATACATGCTACCGTAATTAAAACCCATGTATTTTATTTGCACCAATTGTCCCGGTTATTACACCGTTTAAATTATGTCCCTATCACAATTTATGGCACCAATATTTTATTTGGAAATAAAGGTGCATTTTTTTCAATTCGCATCCATCACTATTTACAAGCTTATAATTTAAAAAATTATAGTAATATACTCTCTTGACATGCATTTTCAAAAAGTTCAGACCCTTAGGTAACTTTTTTTTTAATTGTAATTTTTTTAAATTCATTTTATTTGGGTAATTTTTGGTGTGGGAGGTAAACAGTTAATTTTAAATGTAATATTGTAGGTTTGTTTAATAAAAAAATGCATGTGGGTGTAGTTTTACTATTTGACCACAAGATGGCAACAGTCAAAAAGTCCTGGAAGTGAACGATCTCGCTTCCAGGAACTAGGACGGGAGGACGTGAACTAGGACGGGAAACTTTTTTTGTGGAGAAAGACCGCAGCCTCTGATAAGAGACCGTCAGTTTTTCTGCGGGGGACTTAGATCGATGAATGGGAACTATGTTCCCATTCATTGATCTGGGGGCTATCGGAAGGCGGCGGTGCGCGCCCGGCGCAGTGGCAGCAGCACCGTCTATCTGCACAGATATATCCGTCCAGATAGACTTAAGTGATTAATATCGATAATTCCAAAAAAGTATCAAAGGGATACATTAGTGATTGGCACAGAGAGTTGACCTTAGGATCAGCAATGGTACTGCAGAAGGTTTTAGGTTTAAACAAAGTTGTGCAATTAAAGCAAACCTGAACTGGGAGGTATAAGGAGGCTGCCATATTTATTTCCTTTTACCCACTTGAGGACCACGGACTTAAACCCCCCTAGTGACCAGGCTATTTTTTTACAATTAAGGCCCCTGCAGCTTTAAAAGGATACCCGAAGTGACATGTGACATGATGAGATAGACATGTGTATCAGAATCAGCTTTATTTGCCAAGTACGACAGATGCCGCACCTGGAATTATTTGTGGACACATGGCAATTGGCATAGTGCAGGTAGTGCAAATTCGTAATTAACATGGTACAGATAATAGCTAAAAACAACAATGACAACATTTTAACTAGAATGTAGTGCAAAAATGAATAACATGGTATAGATAATAGATACAAAACAACAATGTATAGTACAGTGCCTAGCACACAAATAACTATGCTGTGTTCCTTTTTTCTTTCTCTGCCTGAAAGAGTTAAATATCAGGTATGCAAGTGGCTGACTCAGTCCTGACTTAGACAGGAAGTGACTACAGTGTGACCCTCACTGATAAGACATTCCAACTATAAAACACTTTCCTAGCAGAAAATCGCTTCCGAGAGAAAAAAAAAAAGAGAGATAAAAAGGGGAATTTCCTATCAGTGAGGGTCACACTGTAGTCACTTCCTGTCTGAGTCAGGACTGAGTCAGCCACTTACATACCTGATATTTAACCCTTTCAGGCAGAGAAAAAAAAAAAAAGGAACACAGCATAGTTATTTGTGTGCTAGGCACTGTACATACCCAGGTCTATCATCATGTCACTTCGGGTATCCTTAAGGCTTCTTGCACACCAAGACGTTGCATTAGGTGCCACGTTAATGTCGCATAACGTGCACCTAACACAATGTATGGTGCTGCAAGAGCCGACGGTAGAGTGAGCCGCGTTAGGCGGCTCGATTCCTATAATGTCTCCCAGAGTGGCGCCGATTGGCCAGCGGGACCACGTGATGCGGAGCGAGACACTCCGCATCACGTGGTCCCGCCGGCCAATCAGCGCCCGCCAGTGCAGTGAATATTAAGTAGCCATGTGCGCGGCTACTGTAGCTGGCTCTCTCCGCCTCCTCTCCGCCCCCCCCCTGCGCATGTGCAAACAGTCTAACGCGGCTATAGCCGCTCCAACGCCGTAGCATGCTGCACTTTGCGCAGAACGTGCAGCGTTACATGTAACGCAACGTGGGCTGTGTGAACAGCCCACTTGTGTTACATTGCTGTGCGTTGGGGGAGCGTTACAGGCGCACTAACGTGCGCCTGTAACGTCTTGGTGTGTAAGCAGCCTTAACCTCCCTGCTGTTCTGATTATATGCGGCGCACGGCCGCGGGAGGTTTTTTTTTTTTTTGCAATTTTTTTTTTTAGCATCTAGCTAGCCTAGCGCTAGCTACATGCTTCCCCCCCTCCCTTCGCTATCCTGCCCACCCCTCAGATCCCAGCTGGCGCAAATACCCAACAGGAAATCTCGTTCTGTATGGGATTTCCTGTATGGGCTTCCCCCGTTGCCATGGCGACGATCGTACTGACGTCATCGATGTCATTGACGTCAGAGGGAGTCCCGATCCACCCCATAGCGCAGCCTGGCGCTGATTGGCCAGGCTGCGCAAGGAGTCTGCGGTGGGGCCCTCTTTCGCGGCGGGTAGCGGCAGATCGGCGGCAATCAGAACATACATGCAGAGTGCTAGCTGCGTGTTTGAAAATATTGTGCAAATCGGCCCACCAGGGCCTGAGGAATCCTCCGTGGCGGCTTACCCCGAGCTCAGCTCGGGATAACCGGCAAGGAGGTTAAAAGGGATACTTAGGTAAAAAAAAAAATGATTTTTACTCACCTGGGGCATCCCTCAGCCCCCTGAAGCTGTATGGTGCCCTCGCAGCCCCACTCCGATCGTCCTGTCCCCGCCGGCGGCTACATCCGGGTTCGGCCACAGCCACCGACAGGCTGGGAACACAAGTGATTCTCTGCGTTCCCAGCCGCTATATCACCCTCTATGCTGCTATAGCATATATGTTATACGCTATAGCAGCATAGAGGGAGATATAGCGGCTGGGAACGCGGAGAATCACTTTCGTTCCCAGCCTGTCGGCGGCTGTCGCCAAACCCGGAAGTAGCCGCCGGAGGGGACAGAAGGATCAGAGCGAGGCTGCGAGGGCACCATACAGCTTCAGGGAGCTGAGGGATGCCCCAGGTGAGTAAAAATCTTTTTTTTTTTACTTAAGTATCTCTTTAAGGGCTTGCTGCAGGGCAGCACAACTCAGCACACAAGTGATCCCTTCCCCCTTTTCTGCCCACCAACAGAGGTTTCTGTTGGTGGGCTATGATCGCTCCCAGGATTTTTTTTTTTATTAGAAATATTTATTCTATTTATTTTTAAATAATTTTTTTTTTAAATTTAATAACTCTTTCTCCCTCCCGTTGCCAGCCTATGACAGCGATCGGCTGTTACAGGCATTAGCCTATGACAGTGGATCGCTTCTGTGTATGCATAGGGGACAGCCATGTCACACGGCTGTTCCCAGTTCAGTGCTGCCTTAGATCGCATCACTGTACTGTGTTAATAGACGGCGATTTTGCTATCTAACAGTCTCCTAGTGGCGATTGCCGCTGGGAGACTGATGACGGAATGGAGCTTCGTCATTCATGCAGAGATGTGCGTGCATCTGGGCGTGCGATCTCCTGAAAAACACACCCCCAGGACTGCACGCCAATTGGCGCTAGGCGGTCCTGGGGCTGTCGCCTCATCCACGCTAATTGCGTTAAACCCTGCAGATTGCCTGGCTGTCCTGCGGATTCTCTGCCTGTAATACTTTTGGTCATACTCTGAACATGCATGCCGATCAAATGTTACTGACTGAAGTGTGACTGGATTAGCACCATGCTTGTTTCAGGTATGTGATTAAGACACTACTTCAACCAAAGTGATCAATGGGACTGCCAGGCAACTGGTATTCTTCAAAAGGAAATAAATATGGCAACCTTCATATCACTCTCAGACCAGGTTTACTTTAATCACAGATTTGGAGAACAGAGGTAGCCCTAAACTATGGTTACAGAGGATGTGTTCTTTCACAGTATCCACTTTGAAAAAGTGGTGCCTAAATATCAATGAGAAATCCATTTCATGGTCCTGAGGTCTGCTAGCCACGATTAGATTAAGGTGCAGTGCAATGTTCAGGGCTGGCTACTGAAAGCATTATGGTAAGGAAGGAGTTAAAGTGTACCTGAGGTGACATGATGAGATAAACGTCTATGTCCAGTGCAAAATTAATAACCAGGCTGTTAATCTTGTTCTATTTTGCAGTCTGAAAGAGTTAATTTTCAGGCACGGAAATGTCAGGAATATAGTAAACATCACTGATAAGCAAATTACAGCCATAAAAGTTTTCCTGGCAGAATACAACTTCTGAGAGCAGGGGAAATAGAAAAAGGTCAATAGTTCATGTATTTTCACTCAGGAACACTTAAAGTCAATGGTACCCGATTAAAAATAAAAAAGGCAGATACTCACCTAAGGAGAGGGAAGTCTCTGTGTCCTAATGAGCCTTCCCTCTCCTCTCCCGGTGCCCTCATCGCAGTGGCAGCTCCTCCATTCAAATAAATCCCCCACCGCAGGGACTTCGGAAGTCTTCGGGAGCCGAGTCCTCCCGAAGACAGGTGGCTCCATACTGCGCACGCGTGATAAAGGTCGCTTGCGCAGTCTGCTGCAGCCCATCTTCAGGAGCACTCGGGTTCCCGGAAACTTCCAAAGCCTCCCTTCGGCGGCAGAGATAGCAGCATTTGACCGAATTGGTAGACTGCTGCTACGGAGGATCCTGCACTGGAACGGGAAATGGGAGAGGAGAGGGAAGGCTCATTGGGACCCAGAGCCTTCCCTCTCCTTAAGTAAGTATTTGGCTTTTTTTTTCTTAATTGGATCCCATTGGCTTTAAAAGGTTGCCACTAATTACAGACAATAAAACGTTCAATCTACTTTGTAAATGTTTAAATATAAAATAAAACCATGGGATACCTCAAGAGTACTTTTTAAGAGAAGGACGATAAATGCAATTGTTTATCTCATCAGTTTTTTTTTCACCTTGGGTTCAGTTTAAAATTGACGTTCGGTAGAGCATTAGGGTTAGTTAGGCTATGGAACACAACCTTGGATGATGTACAGTTGATGGGGAGGGGTAAGGGTCACTCAGGACTAAAGTACCCATGTTCAATTGATTAAAAAAAAAAAAAAAAAAAAAAAAAAAAGGTAGCATTAATTATTATACAGACAAACCAAACAATAGCGTTTACAATCCCTTAAAAATAAAGCAAACACTTGACAGACAGGAAGGCATTTATCTTATGGATGTGTGACAACAGGAGTATGACCTCATATAGCACCAGTAGCAGCAGTCTGCCCTGTGCAGTGTGGAGGTGCACTTCACATGGAAATGGATTGAAAAGTGGGTGGGGTGACAGAGCTGTTTTCTCTGTATAGTCATCTGTCATAGTGACAGCTACTCAGTAATGTAAATACATTGCTGCTTCTCAATCCTGCCATGAGGACTTCTCCATAAAAAGATGTTATATGCAGGGCACTGCAGCCTTCAATCAATCCTATTGATGCGGTGGCTTTTTGCAGTGGATTCATAGAAATGTAGCCGACACTGCTGGTCACAGTTCAGTAAAATGAAGATAAAAAAGGAAAGACTTATTAATGCCTAATTAGAAGAACTGCTTGTGTTACCCACAGCAACACAAAGGCAGATTGTCTGGTGTACGTACAAAAAGGGCGTCGGGGAAAAAAGGGCGCGGGGTGCTAAACGATAAGCAGTAATACTGTTTATAAAAATATTGTGTTGTATTTCGTTTACAAATAATGTTTTACAAATTTATACATCATAAATAATGTGTATGAAATCCGCAATTGTGAAAACGTTAATCTTCCGTTTCAAAAGTGAAACTTATAATTACGTTTGTTAAAAAAACGATAATATATGTTTAATCATTATTATTGTGAATAAGCTTCATTTATCGTTTCTTCTTATAATAAAATCTGAAAATACTGTTTATAATGATGATATAAATATAACTACGTTCGTAATGTGTTGTAAAACATTAGTAAGTATTACTAAAATTTTACTAAAACTAAACCTAACCCTACTCTCACACAGAACCCTCCCTGTACCCACCCCTAACCGCTAGACCCCCCCCCCCCCTGGTGGTGCCTAACCTTAAGAACCCCCTGGTGGTGCCTAACCCTAACCACCCCCTGGTGGTGCCTAAACCTAACCACCCCCCTGGTTGTGCCTAACCCTAACCCCCCCCCCCCCCGGTGGTGCCTAACCACCCCCCTGGTGGTGTACATTGTACTGTAACTATACCTAACCCTACTCTCACACAGAACCCTCCCTGTACCTATCCCTAACCCTAAGACCCCCCCGGTGGTGCCTAACCCTAAGACCCCCCCTGTTGGTACCTAACCCTAAGACCCCCCTAGTGGTGCCTAACCCTAAGACCCCCCTGGTGGTGCCTAACCCTAAGACCCCCCTGGTGGTGCCTAACCCTAACCACCCCCCTTGGTGGTGTATATTTTACTGTAACTATTCCTAACCCTACTCTCACACAGAACCCTCCCTGTACCTATCCCAAACCCCTAGACCCCCCTGGTGGTGCCTAACCCTAAGACCCTCCTGGTGGTGCCTAACCCTAAGACCCCCCTGGTGGTGCCTAACCCTAACCACCCCCCTTGGTGGTGTATATTTTACTGTAACTATTCCTAACCCTACTCTCACACAGAACCCTCCCTGTACCTATCCCAAACCCCTAGACCCCCCTGGTGGTGCCTAACCCTAAGACCCTCCTGGTGGTGCCTAACCCTAACCAACCCCCTGGTGGTGCCTAACCCTAACCACCCGCTTGGTGGTGTATATTGTACTGTATCTATACCTAACCTTACTCTCACACAGACCCCTCCCTGTACCTATCCCTAACCCCTGGACCCCCCTGGTGGTGCCTAACCCTAAGACCCCCCTGGTGGTACCTAACCACCCCCCTTACTGATCGCTTTATTATGTGGATAATAATGTTTTACAAATAGTGACTGTAAAAAATATATTGCAATTTACGTTACGTACTGATCTCTTTATTTTGTGAATTATAATGTTTTGCAAACAGTAAGAGATAACATTTTAAATAATGTTTTAGTTACATACAATAAATAGGTTTAGTATTTTTATACATGTTATTCGTCACGGGCGCATTTTCTAAACTTAAAATCTTCACAAGCACAGTTATAAAACATTAAAAATCTCCTTTTTTCCTGTTCGGGGCCCATTAAACGATATTTATTAATTATGAGAGTGAATGGCAGCGCCCATTTTCTCCACTAGCTTCGGCGCCCTTTTTTCCTGTTACCAATTGTCAGCCCACCTCCCGATACATGATGGGAAAAACAGAAAAACAAACAAACCCAAAACCAGCAATAAGCCACCTGTGTGAGCAATCAAGAACCCAACTGAAAAAGTAATGGAGAAGTTATGCTCATTGAGTCACTAGCTGGGTCAGCAGGATAGCGTTAAGGCTGTTGCCTTTGATGTAGGATTTGAGCCTTTGACCAGGGTCCAAACCCCAGCTCAAGACAGTAGGTAGAACAGTAAGGAGTCTTTGGGCAAGGTTCTGTGATGAGGATAGTCGCCTGTGGAGCACGCCCTAAGTGGCTGAAGCCCTGAAGCGCTTTGAGTCCGCCAGGAGAAAAGCATGATATAAATGTTCTGTCTTGTCTATTTCTCAGAATCTCTTCATCAGTCACTTTCATCTCATTCATAACAGTATGTGCGTTTGTGAGGAGTGACATGGGGCAGAAAAGTACTTTTGCAATTTTCACAGGAACATGGGAAAAAAAAAAGTTTAGAAAAAAAAAGGGATTAACAGATAGGAAGATATATAGCATGGAGGGTCGAGGTAAAGAGAAAAAAAATGTCATGTAACCTAAATTTATGGAGACCTATTCCTATCTGGGGTCTTGGGGCTCTACAGAATAGGAGAAACCTCTGAGTACATGAATGCCGCTTGTGCCAGCCTTGCCAAATGGATGCTGCTAGCCTTGGTGAATGGATGGATGCTGTCGGCCTTGGTGAATGGAGGGATGGTGCTGGTTGGGCCTGGAACTTTCAGGCTGGCTTATTGCTGGCTCCAATGCCTTGTATTGCTGTGAGTGGATTTTGTAAATGTCTCTTCTGAAAAATTCTGTCCAATCAGCTAACAAGTTTTCCTACAGAATGGTAACTGGGGCCATCCATTGCCAATGTGTTTTCTGATCATTAGCATAACAAATAAAAGACTGGTTCGTACCAGGGCCGGAGCTACCATAAGAAAAAATGGGCAATTGCCCCAGGGCCCCAGAGCATGTAGGGGCCCCCAAGGTGTGCCTCCCCATCTTTACTGTTGCTCCCCAGTGACTCTGCAGAGTCTGTTAAGTTGGGAAGTGATTGGGGGAGGGTCAGCAGCCAGCTCTTGGGCCCAGGAGGAAAATTTGGCTGCAACAAAGGGCCTCTAATGACGCTTTTTGGTTGGGGGGCCCCCAGGCTAATTTTGCCCTAGGGCCCAATTGTTACTTGAACCGGCCCTGGTTAGTACTGGTAAAATTGCTGTGCACAGGCCCAGAGTGTTGTAAGCAATAGCATCAGGAGGAACAAGGGAGTCATGATAAACACTAATGTTGTTTATGGTCCAGACAGTTTCTTTCTAAGCCCACAGACTAATTTTACAAGTTAAAATTGACTTTCGAGTAACAGTTTTTAACTATTTTATTCTTATCTGGTGCCTCTGTTTTACCAATTTCAGCTGAGGGAGGGCCCTACGGTGCGCCCCTTTTGACTCAAGGGCCCCAGTGCGGTCAAGACCTCTGCATTGCTATTGCTACACCACTGCTCTTCCACTACTCCGTGCAGTGACATGCCTCACCCGCCCCTAAAAATGGGCCTAGGGTCAGATGAGTTGCCAGCGACAGGAGTGGGTTAATAACCAACATGTACCACCAGTGCTGTTGCAGTACATTATGAAAGTAACTGTTTGGAGGGTTTTTGAATATTGTATACCGGTATGTAGCTGAGAACATTTTCAAAGCATTTAGGACTCCATAGAGAATTACAATAATTGCATATTCATATTATGCAATTCTACTATTTTC
Source organism: Hyperolius riggenbachi (assembly GCF_040937935.1). Lineage (NCBI taxonomy): Eukaryota > Metazoa > Chordata > Amphibia > Anura > Hyperoliidae > Hyperolius > Hyperolius riggenbachi. The sequence goes on from NC_090652.1 coordinate 107,681,151, forward strand.
ATATATAGGGTGTATAATGTTATTAGAAAATAATGTATTACTTCAATATGCTAGATAGGGCATAGGGAGAACCTCTGATATGTAAATTATTCATCATGTGTTTAATTGGTGGCAGGAATGCCCTGCACACTTTTTCTTACATCCATTTAACCATTATATTGGAAATAAATCTCAATACAGCTCAGGATGATAAGTTGTAGAATAACTGATTATCCCTATTAAAAAAACAAAAAACAAAGTGTCACAATGCTTGGGCAGGGAACCTAGCAGCCAATTAGATGATCCATTTTATGTTTGTACAGCGCATTGGAGAAAGAATGTAGAACAAAAAAATCTGAATTGTTAAATCATAGTTAAGAGGATTTGGAATGCTGTCATTTTTAATGTAAATTTTTTTTTGTTTTAAAGTGAATTTTTAATGCAGTTTTTTAAATGTAGTTGTAATGATCTGTCAGCTGATCTGCATATTTGTTTTGGGTCGGTGACTCAATGTATTTGATGCAGAGGATTAGCAGAACAGCAAGGCAAGTGTTATTTTTTATTATTGCGTTTTTTTTTCTTCCCCAAATCAGCTTCCATAGGAAAGACCCAACTGAGTAGAATGGGCTTCACGGGAACCCTCTTAGGTTGGGTTATAGTTGACATCATTGTTGGAAGACAAAGTCTGTATAGTTGGATTGATTTATGTAAATATCCAACACAGAATGGGCAAGTAAGGCAAAACACTACAAGGACTTTTGAAACCAGCAGAGCCCAGCTATGCCATGGATCACCCCCAGCGGCTCCCCAGAAAGTTGTAGGTTTGGTCTGTGCCAACACAACATGCATCTGACACTCACACATCATTCATACATCACACATTCATCACAACCTAACACGTCTCTCTGATCGAGATTACCCAGTTGGTGCTGTTACCTAGCAGTTCTCCTGGAAAATGCGAAATTTGGAAGAAACTCCCTCTTTCCCTAATTGGAAGGGTCAATATTATCATTTAACTCTGGCAGCCGGAGACACACGTGTGGCCCCCATAGTCGTTTGTGGCAGGGAAGCAGGGATTCCTGCCGTTCGTTACTGCAGAGCGGGTGCTGGCAGAAGCAATGTCTGCAGCGTTTCTGCCATCTTCCCTGCCGTGACGAACGACTCTTAGGGTCACGCATGTGTCCCCGGCTGTCAGAGATAAATAGGAGGGGTGCAGGGGGAGTAGCCAGAGCCGAGGAGCCTGCTTCATTTCTCACATTGAGAGTATAAGGCAGCCACTGGGAATCTGGAAATCTTAATTCAATTTTTCACATTGGCTACCACACCGGCCAGAACCCAAAGTGACGAGACTTCTAGTTCTGGCCATAACATATACACAATGTTGTCTCCCAGGGGCCATTCTATAATTACAGCAAGATGTGCAGTCTCCTCTCTCAGTCTGCTTTATTGGTCACGGGAAGCTCTCTCCCCGACTCACAGACGGAGACAGTCATACTCTTCTTAGATTGTATCACCTATCAAATAATATTGAATATAAAGTATACTGCAATGCTTGGTAAAGTCATGATTATGTACTGGTTTATACTTCTTGGATCAATAGGTCGATTTTTTCTCTCTGTATTTTGTGTAATCTCAAGGAATGTGCGAATTCGTGCGCATCCCTCAATGTTTGCATCTTTTTATGTTAAAAAAAAGGCTGGGGGGGCGTTTTGCGGCGTGCTGAAAATTGGGGGCGTAGGCGCCGCACCGAAAAAATGGGCGTAGCCATGACATTGTGTGGGTGGAGCTAACGTAATGATGTAACAGCGAGGCATAAGAAAGCAGTGTTTCCGCCATGATGTGGTGAAACGAGGATTCGCATCATGGGTGTGCAGAAACTGTGTGATGCTATTTATTAGTATACCGTAACCCCAAAGCAGCAAATATAGCCAACTATGACTGTTAAATAATAAATGCAGCAACAGTTTCCCCAGACACCAGAAAATAAAACGCAATGTGGGCAACATTTCACCAGAAAATAAAAAACGCAATGTGGGCAACATTTCACCAGAATAGAAAACGCAATGTGGGCAACATTTTAGCTGTAAATAAACGCAATGTGGGCAGCATAACACCTGCAAAAAAAGAAGAAGAATTTACTCACCTGACAGAAGTCCCCTCACGCGGCCGGCCTCTGGCGCGCAGCTCCTCCAAGATATTCCTCCTGCAGTCTCCCGTGCTGATGGAATAGCAGGACTACGGGAAGATGGCGCCCGCAGCCCTGTACTAGAGACACAAATAGTCTCCAATACAGGGCTTCGGCAGCCATCTTCCCGTAGCTCTGCTCACCTGCCGAACACTATGCAGGCTGAAGTGGGGCTGCGGGCTGCGAACTGTTGCGGCGTCTAATAGATGCAGCTGCCAGTTTCAATTACGGTGGCCAGAGTCCCGAGGCCGGGATGTCCCGCTGCTTAAAGTGGGACGTTTCCCGGGACACAAGGCATCCTGGGACAGCGGACCTCGAAGGCGGGACGCGTCCCGGGTAAAGCGGGACGTCTGGTCACCGTACTGTTGTGTGATCTGTGTGCACTGACTGTGTAGTCATTATTATCTGTGCAGTTTCATTCCTACAAGAGATACTTCCTACAGGCAGCCACACAGCATACCAGAATAATAAAGTTGAAAGCACACAGATGAAAGGCAGCAGCCCTGCTTGTCTATAGTTTCATAGAGCCTAGACAGCACATCCAGAACAACTCATAATCCAGAGGCAGAAGGGATATGAGCCGGCAGCCATATTGGATTTTTCCTGGAGCGATAATGGATAAAAAAAAAAAAAAAAAAAAAAACCACTCAAAAAGGCACACCAGAGCGGCAAAATTATCAGGTAGAGCTTTTATTCTTGTGTGAAACGTTCATCTCTGGTTCCCTTTAACCAAGTAGAGTCACAATATCATGTTTAGTGTCTGGCAAAATTGTAATCATCAGCATAATGCTTTTCAGGGGCGTAGCAATAGCCATAGCAACTGCTATGGGGCCCTGGGGAAGAGGGGAGCCCAGATGGTTCTTGATGTGTTCACTATTAACTTTATTTTGTTGCTCTACCCTCTGACTTTGTCTCAGTGCTCAAGGATTATACAGTGCGCATTGCATGAGAATGTAAATTGACCAGTCAACTCATATACATAGGGTAGGGACGGGTAGCATTGCTTAAGAGTACCTAGATATGATGGCCCCACAAACATATTGCTATGGGGCCCCATAATGTCTAGCTACGCCACTGATGCTTCTAAAATGTATGGCTCACCACCTTGCTACATCATAATCCTCTACAGTAGTTCAAAACTTCAAGACAGCATATTGCACTACGCTCATCCAAGTCAAAGAAACTGAGTATGATGTGTATGTCACTCAGGCAGGTGGTGTGTGATCGACCCAGAAGTGCTGACTGGCCAGACTTTTAGCACTTGGGAAGGCTCTCCTTCTGCAGAGGCTGTGAGCAGAGTGAAAGGGTTAGGGCTCGTTCCCACTGTTGCGACGCGATTTCGGCCGCATTCCGACGCTTGTAAAAACGCATGCGGATGAGTTTCCGCATGCGTTTTTACCCGCGATTTCGCATGGCAGGGTGCCATGCGAAATTAACCATGACACTGCCAGGGCTAAATAAAATTGAAAAAGGTGCGAAATCGCACGCGAAATCGCGGGTAAAAACGCATGTAACAAACGCATGCGTTTTTACTATTAAATACATTAGCGGCGATTCGCACGGATTCCCGACGCAGGCGAAATCGTTGGCTCTTTTGTGCGTTTTTTTCACGCTGAAAAAAAACGCACCTCAACAACGCTACAGTGGAAACAGGCCCATCCACTTGCATTACATGTGCGGATCTGCATGCGTTGGACGCATGCAGATTCGCGATAGTGGGAACGAGCCCTCAAGGGAAAGTGCAACTCTCACCTGGACAAATCAGAAGAAAGAAGGACTGCTGAAAATGAGTGAATTAGCAGATGTGTGAAAGCAGTGGTGTGCACACACACCTCCAGCAAAGATTAGAACCATGATTTCCTAGATTTGCTTATAACATTCTAAGGCTTCTTGCGATTCTGATTTTTTATACGATCCGATTTTTGATTCCGATTAAAAAAACATTGCAGCATGCAGGTCTTTTTTTTTTAATCGGAATCAAAAATTGGAGCGTATTAAAAAAAAAAAAAAAAAATGGAATCGCATGTAGTGTGCAAGATGCCTCACTGTGGGCATCTGTATGTAACTACAATCACTCCAACAAATACAGTAACATTTCTGCCACCCCAAGCAGTTAATTTGGGTGCACAGCCCAAATGTTAAATTAGGTGCCACCATAGACCATGGGGGTTTGGGTATTATATAGCTAACGGCACAGCAGGTGACGGAATTGAACAGTTCCAACCATTCCCATTTACATGTACCATGGTAAGCCAAAAAATTTAAACTTCCAGGCTAACATTGTGTAGCCCCCCTTCTGCCACCAAAACATGCACTGAGGCATTGAGGAATGGACTTCTCAAGACCTCTGAAGGGCCTCCTGCGGCATCTGGCACCTGAAGGGCCTCCTGCGGCATCGGGCGCCTGAAGAGCCTCCTGCGGCATCGGGCGCCTGAAGGGCCTCCTGCGGCATCGGGCGCCTGAAGGGCCTCCTGCGGCATCGGGCGCCTGAAGGGCCTCCTGCGGCATCGGGCGCCTGAAGGGCCTCCTGCGGCATCGGGCGCCTGAAGGGCCTCCTGCGGCATCGGGCGCCTGAAGGGCCTCCTGCGGCATCGGGCGCCTGAAGGGCCTCCTGCGGCATCGGGCGCCTGAAGGGCCTCCTGCGGCATCTGACACCAACATTTGAGAAGCAGATACTTTAAGTCCTGAAAGTTGTGAGGTTGTCCTCCACCAGACATTTCTTTACCCCAGCACATCCCACAGCTGCTGGACGGGACTGAGATCTGAGAAATTTCTACCTTCTAAAGGCTCATACACACATCAGACCATAGTCTTTGGAAAATGAAAGATCACAGACCAATTTTACCCCCTTCCATGTAGTATGAGAGCCATACCTACACAGTCTATTCTATGGAGATGAACTCCCCATTAAACAGAAATCTTTACAAGATGCTGCACACAAAGATGCTGTAGACATTCAAAAGATCAGTATCTGCAAAAGATCTGTTCCTGCAAAAGATCCGTCCCTGCAAAATGCATTCATAGTCTATGATATCTGCAGATCATCATACACACCTTGTTTAACAGACATTCATCTGCAGATCAGATCCACCAGGATGGATTTTCAGATCTGCAGATGATTGTCTGATCTGCAGATGAATGTCAGTTAAACAAGGTGTGTACGATGATCTGCAGATCTCATAGACTATGAATGCAATTTGCAGGAACGGCTCTTAGGCAGGTACTGATCTTTTGTGTCTGTACAGCATCTTTGTGTGCAGCATCTTGCAAAGATTTTTTTCTGATGTGGAGTTCAGCTCCATAGAAAAGACTGTGAAGGTATGGCTCTCATACTACATGAAGGGTGGTAAGATTGGTCTGTGATCTTTCATTTTCCAAAGACTATAGTCTGATGTGTGTATGAGCCTTAAGAGGAACTGTAATAAACAAAAAAACCCTAATGAATAAAAATGACATTCTGAAATGTATCACGCATTGCAAAGTCTTTAGTACTGCTTTATGTTCTCTGTGGAATATTAATTTACTGAGAGCTCTATGCACAAAGGGAGATGCTGCTTGCTTGGCAGTTGGAAACAGCTGTTATTTACCACAATGCAACAAGGTTCACAGAGAGGAATCTGTCTGGGCCATGGCCCTGACATCACGCTGTGGGAGGGGTTTCACCACAATATCAGCCATACTGATGTCCCTGATGATCTATTTGAGAAAAGATTTCTCATGAGAAAGGGGGTATCTGCTACTGATTGGGATGAAGGTAAATCTTGGGTTAAAGTTTCTCTTAAAAAAAACAAAAAAAACAAACAAACTGTGGTTTATCAGAAACGTCTTATTTAAACTTCTTTGAATGTGACTCAAATTTTCTTTAAACTGTTCCGGTCCACGCGATTTTAAGTCTATGTCCTATTTGGACTTGTTATAACTGCCAGAGATCACCTTGGCTCACATGGTCAGAGGGTCAGGAGCCAATGAAATCGCTTCCTGACCGGTTCACACAGATCTGCTGTCATAGCGACGGCAGAGCTTCAGAGAGCGGCAAGATTAGCGAGTCCGTGTGGTGTGACATCAGTAGGCCTGTTTTGTTTTTTTTTGTGTACCAGCGGTCTCTGGTCTTTAAGGGGCCAGAGACCGCTGGTGATGAAGTGGTTAAAGACATTTGGTAATGATTATTGCGGAATTATTTAAATACAGATCTCTAGACTACACTCAGAGGCCTCTTGCTCCATGCTAGGCTGCTCCCTTATGCATTATATAGGATGAATGTATAGAGTCTGCTGGGCTGATAGCTCCCGCGGCAGCTGTGCCTCATACGCTTGAAATATTTACACTAGAGCCAATATTCCCCTTGGACATCACAATACACACTACAGTGTCCTCCGGAATCTGGAACAAAGCAGTGCTGGAGCGGAATAATTGTTATATAATGACAGTTAAACTGTTTGCTCTCCGAGGAACGAGATCCCTCAATGCTCTGTATATACTGTGGGCAAAACTTCAGAGACGCAGAGTCCCCCAGGAGGATTTGTTCTTTCAGTCAGCCTGTCAAATGCAAATAAGAGATCCATTTTCATAACACTCCATTGTACATAAATGTTATTGAAAGAGAAGGTGCCATTATTCTGCAGCACAGCGAAGCCGCCGATATTGGAATTTATCATGGCAGTAATCAGGGCCCTCATCACAATTTCCTAGGTTTGACGAAAGCCAAGCATCCTGACTCCCTCTATTGTTATACCGATTCCAATCTACATATGTCACAAAAACAGCATTTGGTACCAGGCGGCAGGCGCTCTTTTTCCCCCCAAAAAAAAAATCAGTTTCGAGTCAATTGAGCTACACCAAGTAAGACTTCTTTTACACTGCAAATTGCAATTCCGATTTCCACTGGATGCTAGCAACACAAAGAAGAAATATGCACAAAGATAAAAACAGCTTGCAGGACTTATTTTTTTTTTATCACATAAAAAAAAAAAAAAAAAAAAAAAAAAAAAAAAAAAAAATCGGATTTGGATGTAAAATTGCATCAAAAATCGGAATCGCATGTAATGTATAAAAGCCCTAAATGTAGTTGTAGTTCAATTATGCTCTATTTCAGTTAAGGTGCCCATACAGACTATGGGCAGATAGAGATGGCTCGAACTTCAGATTTTGGGTTCGCGAACACAAACTTCCCCAGATGTTTGAGTTCGCGCGAACCACTATAGACTTCAATGGGCAGGAAAATGTTTTATTTCTAGCCACAGGAGAGATGGAAAAGTTGTTTAATGGGGTCTAACACCAGGGGGTGGGCATGGCAGAGTGGGATACATGCCAAAAGTCCCTTGGAAAATTATGTATTTGACGCAGAGTAGGGTTACAATCCCTAAAGGGCAGAAATCACATTGCATTGCTAAATTGGAGGCATAAAGTGCTTTAAAACATCGATCAGGTAGTGTAAGCAGTGTACTGCTTCACACTGACAAACCAAACTCACGATTTAATGCACCGCCGCAAACAGCTGCAAAGGGTTTTCATTAGTGGCCTGTATGCAGTGTAAGTGTAACCCACAAAGATATCAATAACAGATACAGTAGCAAGCTAAGCACAGCTTATGATAGACAGTGTGCTGGCCTGCCTGCAATATAGATTGAAGAGTATAGTAGAACTACACAGCTCAACAATGACTGTGGCCTGCCTGTATGCAGTGTGACCAGTGTCTCAAACACACAAAAAAACAAAACAAAAAACAAAGAGAACAATATGAGCCCTCAAAAGGGCTTTTGATTTGGGATGCTTTCAGCAATCAGCAATAAACAGAAGCACCTAGCTAACTGTCCCTTTCTCTGGAAAGATGTCTCTCCCTTTCACTCAATACAGCAGCACCTAGCTGAGAACATGGCTGGCGCTGCTGCGTTTTTATGGGGGGGTGGTCCGTGGGGGAGTGCAGTCTGATTGGCTGCCATGTGCCTGCTGACTGTGATATAGGGGGTCTAAGTTTAGCCCTATGACGAGATATAGGGGACAGATCGAGCCGCCCTATCTGTTCACTACCTGCCACGAACAGCTGATGTTTGCCGGCGAACCGTTCGGGCCATCTCTATGGGCAGATCAACCAAGACACAGATCTGTTGCCTGCCCATACACTGCAGGCTGATTCCCTAACAATATCAGCATAAAGTATCTCGGGAAACGGCCTTGTTATGCCGCATCATCGCCCCTGGTGCGGTCTTCCCAAATGTAAAATGTGTGATATCACGCGCGCCCACATATAGACCAGCAACAGCGTGCGTATGTGGATGGAGCCCAGAGCATGTCAGCCCTACCGACATGCAATCAATGCCCAAAATTAGTTGCATTGTCAATCGGGCATGCTCTTGGTGGCATGGATTTTATCTGAACAGATTATAATAATGAAATCGGATGGTCAAGGTCGATTGGCTGCCCATTTGCCTGATGTATGACGACTGTTAGAGTACCTTTCTCTGTGCAGAGGCAATAGATGACACAGTGTAATTTCCTTTCAGCTCGTGCACAGATCTGCATTATCTTCAATCATCCTCCTCATGGGTCCATGTTATACATTCACATCATCTTCGGCTACCTCCTCCTTCTCCTCATCTTCACCATCACCTTATTTTAATCTTCAGTCACAATTCATTTCATCATCATCACCCTGCTCCTCCTCTTAGTCATCTTTGTAACACTCTAGTATCCATTTTCCATCACATCATAAACTTGCATTCCTCAAAGCAGTTACCTCCCGAAGCAGGTTACCTAGGTGTGTAGCCTGGCTGGTAACTTGGGCACGGCTATAGACTGCAATGTACCACCGGCTTTCTGCAACATTGGCAAGGAAGAGAAGTGACCCCAACTTGTTCATCTCTGCAGTGGACGGGGTGACCCTGCGTGCAATGCGATCATGGGATCTCCTGGAACTGGATCTCTTAGGCCCAGTGCACACCAAAAACCTCTAGCAGATCTGCTAACGCTAGAGGTTTTTGAAGCAGATTACAAAGCGATTCTAGGCATGTTTAGAGAGGTTTTCTAAACATGCCTAGCGTTTTTTTGGAGCGTTTTTGTGTAGCAGATTACATATATTGTTACAGTAAAGCTGTTACTGAACAGCTTATGTAACAAAACCGCCTGGAAAACCGCTATTGTCTAGCATTTTTCAGAGCTGTTTTCCACTTTCCTATACTTAACATTGAGGCAGAAATGCCTCAGAAATATAAAAACTACTGCAGCCCCCGAGTTTGCGTTTGTGGAAAAAACAAACCGCTCTGGTGTGCACCATCCCATTCACTTTCATTAGCCAAGCGGTCTTCCCCCTGCAAGCGTTTTAAAAAACGCTCCAGAACAACACAAAAGGTACTAATCACCAGCAGTGGGCAAAAACATCTATCTTGCCTAGGGCCCCAATTAATCTAAATCCTTTGCTGTATGGAGAGGTGGGGTAGTTGATAGTGGCAGAAAATTAAGCTACAGCATGTGAGTGCAGGGTTCTTATTTAGCCTCCTTCCCCCCTCCCCCAGGTGTGGGTGTTGGTTGTTTGATTAGATGGCACCAGGACCATTGCTAGGTTCCCAAAAATCAGGGGCACCTGATTTTTGGCGAAAAATGGGTGTGGCTACAGACCGGGATGTGGGTGTGGTCACAGGTGGAGCCAAATTTACATGAACTTAGCAGCGGTCGAAGTAGGCCGCCCCAGCAAAAGGTCGACTGAAGCCCCCTCTCCAGTAATACACAAAACACCCAAAATAAATATGCAGCATATCACATAAATAGGCAGTGTCCCTTATCTTATATAAAAGCATAGAGTTATAGCAGTATTGAGTAACATATAGTATCCATAGCTTGTATACAGCACGGTGGCGTAGTGGTTAGCACTCTCGACTTGCAGCGCAGGATTCCCGATTAGAAACCCAGCCAGGGATCTGCAAGGAATTTGTATGTTCTGCCTTTGTCTGCGTGGGCACTCTGGTTTCCTCCCACTTCAAAACATACAGATAAGTTAATTGGCTTCCACTAAATTGGCCCTAGACTACTATACATTCTCTACCCAATTATGGTAGGGACTAGATTGTGAGCCCCTCTGAGGGACAGTTAAGTGACAAGACAATATACTCTTTAAAGAGACTCTGAAGCGAGAATAAATCTCGCTTCAGAGCTCATAAATAGCAGGGGCACGTGTGCCCCTGCTAAAACGCCGCTATCCCGCGGCTAAACGGGGGTCCCTTCACCCCCAACCCACCCCCCGCAAAAGTGTGTCGTAGAAAAAGTCGCTGGCTGTCTCTTCCTGGAGGCAGGGCTAACGGCTGCAGCCCTGCCTCCAGTCGCGTCTGTCAGCGGCGCATCGCCGCCTCTCCCCCGCCCCTCTCAGTGAAGGAAGACTGAGAGGGGCGGGGGAGAGGCGGAGATACGCGCTGACAGACGCGCGTGGGGCAGGGCTGCGGCGGTTAGCCCTGCCCCAACCAGGAAGCGCTCCCCCGGTGTATCGAGGGGGATTTGGGGGTGAAGGGACCCCCGTTAAGCCGCGCTATAGCGGCGTTTTAGCAGGGGCACACATGCCCCTGCTATTTATGAGGTCTGAAGCGAGATTTATTCTCGCTTCAGACTCTCTTTAAGGCACTGCAGAAGATGTCAGTGCTAAATAAATACTACATCATAATTCACAGTACAGCCTTGCAGGCAGATACTGTGAGCATCCAGACTGACAAAAAGAAAATACACACACAGCCATGCTGTCAGTGAGTAGCACAAGAACAAGTTGCTGCAGCCTGTGGCTAGTGGGGGAGACTGAGGGGGAGACAGTCTGCTGGGCTGAGCTGACAGCCCGACTCCTACCACCGCTGTGTCCTGCTGGAGCTAATTAGTTCTTCTCACCTCCTCTGTCCATTGATCCCCTCTGTAAAATCATCTTTCCTGCTCTCAAGCCATCCTCTCCTCTGGACTCCTCCCAGCGTCTGATTCTTTCTCAGACGCTAGAGGTAGAAGCCTGGAGGAGAGGATGTCTACAGGCTCCGGAGACCAAGCGGAGGAGGTGAGTTCGTGGCACACCACAAAAACATTCGGGGCACGTGCTTCAAACCTTTTGGGCTAGCGACGCCCCTGGATGGCACTACAGTACCGAAGATACACCTAGTCTCCTTGATGAGATGAGAGGGGTCCATTGTGTCACTTCCTGTGGCCAAAACGATCATGTTTGTAGAAGCGTATTGCTAAAATACGCTTCCACGCATGCGCGATGTGTAAAACTTGTGGTGGGCATTTTAACACACGCATCCCCATAGACTTACATGTTTTCCGGTCCGCTGCATGTCTCTGCAGGTTGACGCAGAACTGCGTGGTAACACAGGTTTGCCCTAGCACCGCAGATGCGGCGAAAATGTTACTTCCTTCACATCGCACTGCGTCTGTAAAAAGGAGCTCATAGCTTTTCATTGCCCTACGGTGGGGCCACACTGCAGCAGTGTGAAAGGCCTGCTCTCCTCTTGGGCACCGAGCATGGGGGACTCCACATCATTTTGTTTCATTTTTATATTAGTGTAAATCAGGTGTATTTGCCAGGGATCCTTATACTGTACAGCAATATTCTGGCTGTTAAATTGGCAGAAATTTTGTGAAGACAAAAATTAACACAAATGTACGCCATTATCGCAAAAAAAAATTTGTAGCGAGCACAAAAGGCTTAATTTGCCGCAAATTCGGCATGAAATATTTGCTCACGCATCCCTAGTAATTACTACAACCTATCCAAAACCTAAAGGTTATAGAGGGCGTTGCCCACCCAATCATGTTAACGGAATTTCCCTATGAGGTTTTCCGCTGGGTCAACTCAAGTAGGCCTGCACCAAAACCAGCAACTCAGTCACACATCTCAATCACACAACTCAATAAATACATCTAGAATAAGCACACCAAAAAAAAAAAAAAAAAAAAAAATGTATCTAGAAATGCTAACTTTAACTTAAAGAGAACCCATGGTGGGGTTCTGACAACAGATCCCCCCTAAGCCCCCCCCCCCCCTGCGCTCTGCTATCCCCCATAAATCACAGCCACGCTGTGCAGGCTGTGTTTACCTCTGTAGTGTCAGTCTCGCCGCTCCCCCCCGTCTCCTGCATAGCTCCGGTCCCTGCCCGCGTCCCTTCCCTCCAATCAGTGGGGAAGGGACGCGGGCGAGGACCAGAGCTATGCAGGAGGCGGGGGGAGCGCCGAGACTGACAGTACATAGGTAAACACAGCCCGCTGCGACACGCTGCGTGTCGGCAGCGCAGCTGTGATTTATGGGGGATAGAGCGCAGGGGGGGCTTAGGGGGGATCTGGATAGCAACATAGGCTGGGCAGTATAGGCAGACCCAGCCTCTGTATGTGGATAGGATTGTCAGAACCCCACCTCAGGTTCTCTTTAAATGTGAAAAAGCAGATGAAAAAAAAAAGTTTTTTGCAATAAGTGTGAAACTTGCCTCACACTCCTATCTGATAGTTCCTCTGAAGTTTTGTGGAATGATTACATTTTATTATACACATGAAAACAAAAGTAATTAGGCTGAAATTGTTTGCTGTTAATTTTCATATACACAGCTGCTAAGGCCTGGAACACATAGGCCTCGATTCATAGAAGTGCTGTCGGTAAGGTAAATCCGTGCGGGGAAACTCCGCTGTCGGTATTTCAGCCTTCTGGGTGGTCATTCATAAAAATGTTTCTATTTGTTATAGGAGTGCGGAGATATCCCGCTGTAGGCTAGCGTTAGGCTGTCGGGAGACATGCGGAAACAGGAGAAGCAGGCCGAGTCCCTCCGTGCAGTGTTCTCTCTGCTGCTGCTTGGGAGGTCTGTCCCATTCACTGCAATGTATTCCGCACGCTTCTCGCCACATCAGAGGTAGCGGTAATCCCCGTCTGCATACCGCTTCCTCTAATCTTTATGAATTGACATTTGTTACTTTTGTTAAGATAATCACCGCGCAAGGCGGTGATTTATCACTCTGCTCGCGAATGTCGGCTTTTCATGCGGAAAAAGCCTTTATGAATACAGATTTTGCTATGTGGTCGGTAAAGTGAGCTGTTTTTAGCATTTCCGCATGTGGGAATGCTTTATGAATCGAGGCCATAGCAGTGCTTGTCTAAGCTCTTGTAAATTTGAAAAGCTCTTCAGAAGAAGATGCTTTGCACTGTGTTTTTATTATGTGCGTTTTGCAAACGCTGATAGTGTTGCATATTATGCCAAAACACACATAATGAAAGTCTATGGTAACGCAGATGCATAGCGTTTTTTGTGCGTTTTGATTACAGAATAAAGATCTCTGATGTGTTGCCGCTTCCTGTTGTCTTCCTAGTGATTTGCATAAATTTATATAAAAAAAAAAAAGAGCATATAAAACACATTCATTTTACATTCATTAAAACGCATGCAAAACAGAAAAAATGCATCTGCGTAAATAAACCGCGAAACACCAAAAAAGGCAGTAAAAACGCAATATAAAATCGCAAACTCACCATCCTAAAGCGCTACTTTTTCACACTATGTCCTATCTGAACTCAGCCTAAGGCTCTATTCTATATTATAAACGTCACAAATACCAGCAAACTGCTGTGCGCTCCCTGTGCATGACAATATGGATGGAGCTTGGACAGTTCATAGGGTGCTGTGCAACCTAGGCTAGATCACACTGGGGAGTTTCTGGGGACCTTTATTAGCACTTAGCTGACCACCAGCGATCAGCAAAGCACCGTGACAAATATATCCCTATGAGATCATTTTCACTGCACACTGAAGTGTTTGTAATTTGCATAAATCATAAACATGCTGCATGTAGCATTTTGTGGCTATCGGAATGTGAATCTCATTCTGTTAAATGGAAAAGTTGGCAAAAAATCTGCAAAATGACCTTCCCCCAAAAGCAGCTCTGCTGATCCCGAGTTGCCTGTAACTGGGAGAATGAATGTGGTTTTGAATAACATGTAGATTAAAAAAAATAATAAATTGCTCATTATGTACCAAACAAATGGCAGCAGGGTCACTATACCACACAATGGGCATGATTCACAAATTTTACCTGTTTTCACCTTATCTAGGTTACATTTTTAAGCTCCCAAAGAGCAAAAATATAATATAATTAAAAGGTAAGAAAAGTAACACTGAAATGAAGATAATCAGGGACAACTTAAGGTACCCATACACTACAACGATTTCCCGTCCAAATACATCAGATTCGATCACTGTGATCAAATCTGCTGTGAAATCGTTAACGCACATGTTGACTGATCGATCTCTACCTGAATCGGTTGATTTTGGGTGGAAATCGATTAATTCAGTCGATCTGTTCAGGCAGAAAACATGTAAGGGCTTGTTTCCACTGTTGCGACGCGATTTCGCCGGCATTCCGACTTTTGTAAAAACGCATGCGGATGCGTTTCCGCATGCGTTTTTACCCGCGATTTCGCATGGCAGGGTGCCATGCGAAATTAACCATGACACTGCCAGGGCAAAATAAAAGTGAAAAAGGTGCGAAATCGCACGCGAAATCGCGGGTAAAAACGCATGTAACAAACGCATGCGTTTTTACTATTAAATACATTAGCGGCGATTCGCATGCATTCCACTCGCAGGCGAATTCGTTGGCTCTTTTGTGCGTTTTTTTACCGCTGAAAAAAACGCACCTCAACAACGCTACAGTGGAAACAGGCCCATCCAATTGCATTACATGTGCGAATCTGCATGCGTTGGACGCATGCAGATTCGCGATAGTGGAAACGAGCCCTAACTTGATCACCAACAGGTCAGGAGCACGTAGTTAGCAATGTTCGATACGGCGACGACCGACGCAGCAATACATCACCTGTCTGAAGCGGGTCCCCACTGTCTCTCACTTCTTCACTCACGGCGTCTTCTCCGTCTTCTCTTCACTTCCTGTGCTGTGAGAAACTGAAGTTTAAACTGTAAGCTCTACTGTTTGAACTTGCTGCTTGTCACAGGACAGAACAGGAAGTGAAGCGGAGATGGAAGAGTACGCTGGAAGAAATTAGAGACTGCGGGGACCAGGGGAATCGCAGCGGCGGGCAGGTAATGTATTGCTGCAGGCCAGGGGAGCACACGGGGGCGTAAGGCAAGCGGCAGTTCCACAGGTTGTGAATCAATTTCATGCTGAAATCGATTCAAAATCTGTGTGCAGTGTATGGGCAGCCTTACTTTGAGTGATTATTTTGCTTGTAAATGTGCTAAAAGGTTATTTTTTATCAATTAGGTGATAAGTCATTTATGAGAAGTTTTGTGAATAGCGCTTATTATACTTTGTTGCACAAAAGTGACTTCAATTTCTTCATGTGTAAAAAGGTGACTTTGCACAGTAATGGCAACTGCTACATGTCTAGATTTTCTCATGTTCACTCCTATGGACACTGCCTGTAAGAAACATGCTGGTTTCTTACCTTTCTTCTCTCTCTTGCTGACTTGTAGTTGCTATAATGCAATGACTCCGCCCCACACCTCAGCTGCAAGCAGTAGCACATTCTGACTGAACACCAGTTTCTAGTTGCCTCCACTCAGTGCAGTCATTTCCACATGCCCTCTCTCTGGTCTCAGAGGGGCCTCCACACAGTGCAATCCTTTCCACATGCCCTCTCTCTGGTCTCAGAAGAGTCTCCACACAGTGCAATCCTTTCCACATGTCTCTCTCTGATCTCAGAGGGGCCTTCACTGCAGGTGGGGAGCAGGCTGTGTACACTACAGGTGAGTCTAATGATGTGTCAGTAAGTGGGCGTGGTTTCCAGCTACAAAGAAGCTTCTGAATGCTATGCAGTATGGATGGTCGGAAATTCTGATTTCTAACGAAATCCTAATTTCAGCAGATGCTTATTACCCATACTGCAACATTCCAGCAGATTGCCGATTTCCTCAGAAAGGGCTCTATTCTCAAAGACTTCCCGCATGCGGTAAAGTGCATGCGGGAAGTTACCGACTGAAACACCGCCACATTGAAATTCTCAAAATGTTCCGCATGTTTTTTCCGCATGCGGAAAAAGTGTGGTAAAAGTGTGGGATTCATGCGGAAAAATTTCCGCAAAAGTCTATTTTCCGCAATAAAAGATCAATTCTCAAAAATGTTCAGGTGCATCATTTTGTCGTTAATTACCAATTTTTTTATCACCTACAAGTAGTAGGTGATATATTCCGCATCCCATTGACTTTAATGAAGTCTGGAGGCTTAAGGGCTGTGCTTGCTGGACTTTTAGTGCTCGTTTCCACTATTGCGGTGCAGAATCGCCTGGATTCCACCGCTGATGAAATAGCATGCGGATGTGAATTTTTTTCACGTTTTTTGCGTGCGTGAGGGTACATGCGAATTTAACCATGTCACTGCCTGTTTGAAGTTACATTGGTACCTATGCGAATTTGCATGAAAATTCGCATGAAAATTCGCATACCATAGCCGCAGACGAATTCCCTATTAAGTACATTAGCGGCGATTCGCATGCATTCCACTCGCAGGCGAATTCTGTGGCTCTTTTGTGCGTTTTTTCACCACTGAAAAAAAACGCACCTCAACAACGCTACAGTGGAAACAGGCCCACCCACTTGCATTACATGTGCGAATCTGCATGCGTTGGACGCATGCAGATTCGCGATAGTGGAAACGAGCCCCCACTTTTTTTTTTAAAACACTTTTTCATGCGACCTTTTTACCGCATGATTCCCGCATGAATAATGGCTGTTTCCGCATCTTTTTTTCCGCATGCGGCAAACATGCGGAAAATGTTAGAGAATGCTGAAAAAATGCGGAGTTTACCGCTGGCGGAAATATAGCGGTAAAATTTTGTGGAAAAATGTGGTCTTTGAGAATAGAGCCCAATGTGTTGAATTTTTGATATTTTGTTAATAAAGTTAGGTAATTCAAAAAAGGTTGTTTATGGAATCCATAATACCGTCTGACTCAGAAATACTCAGTAGTATTGGACCAATCAGAAAATGCACAATTTTACAGCAGAAATGGATAAACCACAGAAATTTTAAACCAATCACAAGACTCGGAAAAACTCGGTAGTAGCTGAGTCTTAGGGCCCATTTCCACTATCGCGAATTCGCATGCGTTTTCGCATGCAAATTCGCATAGCAATACAAGTGAATGGGACTGTTTCCACTTGTCAGGATTCCTGTGCGTTTTTCTGTGCAGAAAAAATTCGGATGGCAGAGCCATCAGAATTCGCATACCGCATACCGCTATACGAATCGCATACAATGCATTTAATAGGAAATTCGCATGTGGTTTGGGTATGCGAATTTTCGTGCGAATTCGCATAGAAACAATGGAAAAAGCACACCAGCACTGCCATGGTTAAATTCGCATACATTATCATCCATGCGACTTCGCATGCGACTTCGCATGAAAATTCGCATACACCCGCATGCGAAATTCGCATCCGTATGCGAATTTTTACCGCGGCGATTCGCACCGCACAAGTGGAAATGCAGCCTTATAGTTGGTCTAAAATTACTGCAGTAATCTGATTTCCTCAGAAAAATTCTGCACTCTCTGATTGGTCCAATGCTTTCGAGCTCTGTGATTGGCCTGATATTTCTAACTTCCGTTAATGTGGTATTCTGAAGGATTTCTGAGTGCCGATTCGTCATTCTGCTAGAATTTTCCGACCATCCCTACTGGGCAGAGGTCACACTTGTCTGTTTTCATGCATGTTTTCTGCACAGAAAAACACATTTAAACTGAGGTTTCATGTTAATCAATAGGCTGGATGACATTAGAATGCGTTTTTCGGTACTTATCCGTTAGCCGGGCGCATCCGGCAGGTGGCGACAAAACTCCACCAGAGTTACATCTTTCCCTACTATCCATAGCGGCCTGGAGGGGAAATAGTAATTAGCGCCACCTGCCGGATGCGCCCGGCTAACGGATAAGTACCTTTTTTTTCATGTGCAAAAAAACCCCTTGACATCCTGCAGCATAATTCTGCACATTGCTTGTGTTTTTTTTCTGTCAATTACATTAGTTGCTGTTAAAAAAACTGCATGTTTTCCTGCATACAGATGCGCATGTTGTGCAGAAAATGCATGCAGGAAACTGACAAGTGTGACCCCTGCCTCAGGCTACGTAATGGCAGTTCTGTAGTGCGGCTTGCTGCACTGCAATGCACTACATGTGGCATGTGCCACATTTGCAGTGTGGCGGGTGCGTTGCGTTATAAAAGGTACACTGCGTGTATTGCATTACCGTAAAACGTGTTAAAAGTGAAGCATACTCTTCATTAACTGTATGCTTCATTGTATGTGACACTATGCGTGGTTAACATGCGGTGCTGCTTTTCCATTCCATTCCATTGCGTTCCTTCTGTCACGCAATGTAACTCCCAATGTGATCCTAGCCTTAGCTGCACATACATTTGAGATAAAAATCTTTGCAAACTGAGGAATCAATCTGCTGCATAGGTTTGTCAGGAAGTTTTCAAATGTAAAAATCTGCTGTGCCTACCCACCAATACTTCACTGCAACAATACTTTCTATGGATTTGCAATAATTAACACAGTTTTACCATGTTCTTTTGGGCACACAGCAGTATAGTGTTAGTAAAGTGTAATAGGTACTTTTCCATTAGCCGGGAGCATCCACTAGGTGGCGTTAATTACTATTCCCCCTCCAGGCCGCCATGGATAGTAGGGAAAGATGTAATTCTGGTGGAGTTTTATCGCCACCTAGTGGATGCGCCCGGCTAACGGAAAAGTACCGTTTAATATGTAAAGGCATCCACTGCGAAGCAAAAGAAGTGGTTGGCCCTGATCTTGATTGTTTTCCAGCTCAGAGTAGGAGCACACTAGGCAGAAACGCTAGCATTGCGTAAAACGCTAGCGTTAACGCACATAATGTAAGTCATTGGGCCTTTGTTTGCATTCTGCAATGTGCATTTTTGAAACGCAGAACTTGCTGCAAATTTTTCCAAAACGCATCTAAAACGCACATAATGGATGTCTATGGTGATGCAGAGGTTTTGTATAAGTTTGATGTATTTCCGCTTCCTGTTTTCCTAGTGATGAGCCAGAGAAGACATCGAAAATGTGTGCTTATACTGACCACATTCCCCAAAATTTGCATAAAACGCATATCAAAATGCACAAAGTCGCAACAAAACCACACTTGCAAATCATGTGTGTAATGCAAACGCAGTAAAACATAAGCAAAACGCATGTGCGGAACGCAAATGCACTCAAAACACGCTTCATTATGACAAAAAACACAAACGCATGTGCAGAAAAACGCAACCTTTCACGCACTAGCGTGTTCCCGACCTCAGTCCTTTGCACCTGCAATCACTCAAACTAGAGATGGTGCATTACCCAGGTATCGGAACACCATCATCAATACACCATGTATTCCACTATCCCAGCACTAGCTGTGTCTAGTGATTGGTCTCTCCATGCACAACCCCCCTCCTCCCCTCAGCACACACAAGGCTGTAATACGCGGTATCTTTTTGGCTTAGTTGTGTTGCAATGTTATCGCCATGCAACTGACTTGGTTTGAAAGGAACCTAAAGAAGCTACCATATTTACTTTTAAACAATACCAGCTGCCCAGTAGCCCTGCTAATCATTCTGGCATCAGCAGTGTCTGAAGCACACATCTGAAACAAGCATGCAGCTAATCTCGTCAGACTGTTGTCAGAAAGGCCCAGTGCAGCACACCAAAACCGCTAGCAGATCCACAAAACGCTAGCAGATTTCAGAGATTTGGCCCAGTGCACTGGGCGCTGAGCGGATCGTTCAGAAACAGCCTTATCAGTCCGCCGACAGCGCGTACACACGCGCTACTGTCGTCTAAAAGACCGCCCAGCGGGAGGGTCCGGCGGACCCGTCGTTCCCTCTTGTAGTGCGTGTGTACGTACCTTAACATTGCACATGCGAGAATTGTTGCTCATCTGGGATCGGGGGAAACGATATTGTGCAGACACGACCCTAGCCTTGAGGCTAATTATGTGTTCCGTTGCTATGGAGGGGGGCGGAGAAACAACGATCAGTAGATGATGGAGCGGCTTCAATCGGTCGCCGGGGAGTGAAAATAGCATTGCGATTGGTAATGCTTGGGCATCAGGGGTTGTTAAATATCTGACAAATTGGATCCTTAACAACCCCTGATGCTCGAGCAAGATCAATTGCTGGCTGCTGTACACACATAACGATCATCGGCTGAAATGGTCATTATCGGATGTGTATTTATAGCTAATGGGGCAGGGGATCAGCATGACAGCCAGGCAATTTGAATAGTTTAAAATGAAATAAATATGGCAGCCTCCATATCCCTTTCATGTCAGTTGTCCTTTAAAGTGAACCCGAAGTGAGAGTTATATGGAGGCTGCCATACTTATTTCCTTTTGAAGCTGGGAAGTCACTAGGCAGAAACGCTAGCGTTGCGTAAAACGCAACGTTTATGCGTATAATGTTACTCCTGCACTGTCGGTTAACCCCCTTGGCGGTATGAAAAATACCGCCAGGGGGCAGCGCAGCAGTTTTTTTTTAATTATTTTTTTTTAAAATCATGTAGCGAGCCGAGGGCTCGCTACATGATAGCCGCTGCTCAGCGGCATCCCCCCAGCCCCGCCGATCGCCTCCGGCGATAGGCGATCAGGAAATCCCGTTCAAAGAACGGGATTTCCTGGAGGGCTTCCCCTGTCGCCATGGCGACGGGGCGGAATGACGTCACCGACGTCAGCGACGTCGGGACGTCATTGGGAGACCCGATCCACCCCTCGGCGCTGCCTGGCACTGATTGGCCAGGCAGCGCTCGGGGTCTGGGGGGGGGGGGCGCGCGCCGCACCGGATAGCGGCGATCGGGCGCGCGGCGGCGGCGATCGGGGTGCTGACGCAGCTAGCAAAGTGCTAGCTGCGTCCAGCAAAAAAAAAATTAAGTAAATCGGCCCAGCAGGGCCTGAGCGGCACCCTCCGGCGGCTTACCCCGTGTCACACACGGGGTTACCGCTAAGGAGGTTAATGGAGGTTGAGAGCGGAGTATCACTTTAAACTTGTTACTCAATGGGCCGCATAACAAAAAAGCATGGTATGCGTTTTGTAATATGCTTTTTTTAAAAACGCTGGTTTTTTTTTGCATATTTTTCAAAAATGCACATAATTAAAGTCAATGGGGACGCAGTATAATGAGTTTTGTATGCGTTTTCCATGCATTTTTATATGCATTTTTAAAGGAAAAACTGTTTTCTGATGTATTTCCGCTTCCTGTTGTCTTCCTAGTTATTAGTAATAGAAAAACGCATGCAAAATGCATATGCGTTTTGTATATGCAAACCACAAACGCATAAAAACGCATGCAAAACGCAAACGCTCTTCAAAAGCATTAATAGCGCACAAGGCAGAAAATGCAACCTTTCACGCACTGACAAGCGTGCACCCAGCCTCAACAATACCTGGCAGCCCTGCTGATCTAT
Source organism: Hyperolius riggenbachi (assembly GCF_040937935.1). Classification (NCBI taxonomy): domain Eukaryota; kingdom Metazoa; phylum Chordata; class Amphibia; order Anura; family Hyperoliidae; genus Hyperolius; species Hyperolius riggenbachi. Next base: position 107,702,731 of record NC_090652.1, read on the forward strand.
TTGGCTGCAGTAGTGTCGGAATCACACACATGAAACAAACATACAGCTAATCTCGTCAGCTCTGACAATGTTGTCAGAAACACCTGGGACCATATGCAATTAACGTTTTCTCCTGAGTTTTCTCCCTGGTGATATTTTCGCAACTTGTCATAAAATGCCTTTTAAGTCACCAGGCAGCAAGCAAGAAAACAATCCGAATAAATGTAATATCATTTTTCACCAACTTTTGGGTACTTTTGCCATTGTAAAATGTTTAAAGAGGAGGTGAAAGCTGAAAAAGTTAATTGCATATGGGCCCTGATCTGCATATGCTTGTTCATGGTCTGTGGCTGAGGGCTTGTTTCCACTGTTGCGACGCGATTTTGCCAGCATTCCGACGCTTGTAAAAACGCATGCGGATGCGTTTCCGCATGCGTTTTTACCCGCGATTTCGCGTGCGATTTCGCATGGCAGGGTGCCATGCGAAATTAACCATGACACTGCCAGGGCAAAATAAAATTGAAAAAGGTGCGAAATCGCACACGAAATCGCGGGTAAAAACGCATGGAACAAACGCATGCGTTTTTACTATTAAATACATTAGCGGCGATTCGCATGCATTCCACTGAAAAAATTACCCGCGTCATGCCAAACGCGTCATGCGGACGCGCTTTACGGCTCTTTACGACGGGGAATCCGGAAGAAGATGACGCTTTGCCCGAGGACGACTGGCAGTCGTCTGAAAACGAAACTTAGCGGCGAAGGGAGACCGGAGGGCACCGAAGGACCGGCGCGGGCACAGGACGGCTGCAGGAGGCTTGGGAAAGCCCCCAGGTAAGTGAATTATTTTTTTCACGCCAGTTAAGGTTCCCTTTAAGGACCAGGCACTTTTTTTCCATTCAGACCACTGCAGCTTTCACGGTTTATTGCTCACTCATACAACCTACCACCTAAATGAATTTTGGCTCCTTTTCTTGTCACTAATACAGCTTTCTTTTGGTGCTATTTGATTGCTGCTGCGACTTTTACTTTTTATTATATTCATCAAAAAAGACATGAATTTTGGCAAAAAAATGATTTTTTTAACTTTCTGTGCTGACATTTTTCAAATGAAGTGAAATTTCTGTATACATGCAGTGCGAAAAATGTGGACAAACATGTTTTTGATTAAAAAAAACCCATTCAGTGTATATTTTTGGTTTGGGTAAAAGTTATAGCGTTTACAAACTATGGTGCAAAAAGTGAATTTTCCCATTTTCAAGCATATATGACTTTTCTGACCCCCTGTCATGTTTCATGAGGGGCTAGAATTCCAGGATAGTATAAATACCCCCCAAATGACCTCATTTTGGAAAGAAGACATCCCAAAGTATTCACTGAGAGGCATAGTGAGTTCATAGAAGATATTATTTTTTGTCACAAGTAAGCGAAAAATGACACTTTGTGACAAAAAAAAAAAGTTTCCATTTCTTCTAACTTGCGACAAAAAAAAATGAAATCTGCCACGGACTCACCATGCCCCTCTCTGAATACCTTGAAGTGTCTACTTTCCAAAATGGGGTCATTTGTGGGGTGTGTTTACTGTCCTCGCTTTTTGAGGGTGCTAATTTGTAAGCACCCCTGTAAAGCCTAAAGGTGCTCATTGGACTTTGGGCCCCTTAGCGCACCTAGGCTGCAAAACAGTGCCACACGTGGTATTGCCGTACTCAGTAGAAGTAGTATAAAGGGGTTTGGGGTGTATTTTTACACATACCGATGCTGGGTGGGAGAAATATCTCTGTTAATGACAATTGTTTGATTTTTTTTTTTTTTTACACACAATTGTCCATTTACAGAGATCTTTCTCCCACTCAGCATGGGTATGTGTAAAAATACACCCCAAAACACATTATACTACTTCTCCTGAGTACGGCGATACCACATGTGTGGCACTTTTTTGCACCCTAACTGCGCTAAGGGGCCCAAAGTCCAATGAGTACCTTTAGGATTTCACAGGTCACTTTGAGAAATTTCGTTTCATGACTACTCCTCACGGTTTAGGGCCCCTAAAATACCAGGACAGTATAGGAACCCCATTAATGACCCCATTTTAGAAAGAAGACACCCCAAGGTATTCCGTTAGGAGTATGGTGAGTTCATAGAAGTATTTTTTTTTTTTGTCACAAGTTAGCGGAAATTGATTTTAATTGGTTTTTTTTTCACAAAGTGTCATTTTCCGCTAACTTGTGACAAAAAATAAAATCTTCTATGAACTCACCATACTCCTAACGGAATACCTTTGGGTGTCTTCTTTCTAGAATGGGGTCATTTGTGGGGTTCCTATACTGCCCTGGCATTTTAGGGGCCCTAAACCGTGAGGAGTAGTCTTGAAACCAAATGTCGCAAAATGACCTGTGAAATCCTAAAGGTACTCATTGAACTTTGGGCCCCTTAGCGTACTTAGCGTGTAGAAAAGTGCCACACATGTGGTACCGCTGTACTCAGGAGAAGTAGTATAATGTGTTTTGGGGTGTATTGTTACACATACCGATGCTGGGTTGGAGAAATATCTCTGTAAATAAAAAATTGTTTTTTTTTTTTTTTTTTTACACACAATTGTCCATTTACAGAGAGATTTCTCCCACCCAGCATGGGTATGTGTAAAAATACACCCCAAAACACATTATACTACTTCTCCTGAGTACGGCGATACCACATGTGTGACACTTTTTTTGCAGCCTAGGTGCGCTAAGGGGCCCAACGTCCTATTCACAGGTCATTTTGAGGCATTTGTTTTCTAGACTACTCCTCACGGTTTAGGGCCCCTAAAATTCCAGAGCAGTATAGGAACCCCACAAGTGACCCCATTTTAGAAAGAAGACACCCCAAGGTATTCCATTAGGTGCATGGCGAGTTCATAGAAGATTTTATTTTTTGTCACAAGTTAGTGAAAAATGACACTTTGTGAAAAAAAAAAACAATAAAAATCAATTTAAAAACTTTTGACAAAAAATAAGATCTTCTTCTATGAACTCGTCATACACCTAACAGAATACATTGGGATGTCTTTTTTCTAAAATGGGGTCACTTGTGGGGTTCCTATACCGCCCTGGCATTATACGGGCCCAAAACCGTGAGTAGTCTGGAAACCAAATGTCTCAATGACTGTTCAGGGGTATAAGCATCTGCAAATTTTGATGACAGGTGGTGTATGAGGGGGCGAATTTTGTGGAACCGGTCATAAGCAGGGTGGCCTTTTAGATGACAGGTTGTATTGGGCCTGATCTGATGGATAGGAGTGCTAGGGGGGGTGACAGGAGGTGATTGATGGGTGTCTCAGGGGGTGGTTAGAGGGGAAAATAGATGCAATCAATGCACTGGTGAGGTGATCGGAAGGGGGTCTGAGGGGGATCTGAGGGTTTGGCCGAGTGATCAGGAGCCCACACGGGGCAAATTAGGGCCTGATCTGATGGGTAGGTGTGCTAAGGGGTGACAGGGGGTGATTGATGGGTGTCTCAAGGTGTGATTAGAGGGGGGAATAGATGCAAGCAATGCACTGGCGAGGTGATCAGGGCTGGGGTCTGAGGGCGTTCTGAGGGTGTGGGCGGGTGATTGAGTGCCCTAGGGGCAGATAGGGGTCTAATCTGATGGATAGCAGTGACAGGGGGTGATTGATGGGTAATTAGTGGGTGTTTGGAGGAGAGAACAGATGTAAACCATGCACTTGGGAGGTGATCTGATGTCAAATCTGCGGGCGATCTATTGGTGTGGGTGATCAGATTGCCCGCAAGGGGCAGGTTAGGGGCTGATTGATGGGTGGCAGTGCCAGGGGGTGATTGATGGGTGACAGTGCCAGGGGGTCATTGATGGGTGGCAGTGACAGGGGGTGATTGATGGGTGATTGACAGGTGATTGACAGGTGATCAGTGGGTTATTACAGGGAAGAATAGATGTAACTAATGCACTGGCGAATTGATAAGGGGGGGTCTGAGGGCAATCTGAGCGTGTAGGCGGGTGATTGGGTGCCCGCAAGGGTCTGATCTGATGGGTAACAGTGACAGGTAGTGATAGGGGGTGATTGATGGGTGATTGATGGGTAATTAGTGGGTGTTTAGGGTAGAGAACAGATGTAAACACTGCACTTGGGAGGTGATCTGACGTCGGATCTGCGGGCGATCTATTGGTGTGGGTGGGTGATCAGATTGCCCGCAAGGGGCAGGTTAGGGGCTGATTGATGGGTTGCAGTGACAGGGGGTGATTGATGGGTGATTGACAGGTGGTCAGGGGGATAGAGGTATACAGTACACAGGGGGGGGGGGGGTGATCAGGAGTCCCCAGGGGGCAGTTTAGGGTTAAAAAAAAATAGCGTTGACAGATAGTGACAGGGAGTGATTGATGGGTGATTAGGGGGGTGATTGGGTGTAAACAGGGGTCTGGGGGGTGGGCAGGGGGGGGGGTCTGAGGGGTGCTGTGGGCGATCTGGGGCAGGGGGAGGAGATCAGTGTGCTTGGGTGCAGACTAGGGTGGCTGCAGCCTGCCCTGGTGGTCCCTCGGACACTGGGACCACCAGGGCAGGAGGCAGCCTGTATAATACACTTTGTAAACATTACAAAGTGTATTATACACTTTGTATGCGGCGATCGTGGGGTTAACATCCCGCCGGCGCTTCCTTATGGCCGGCAGGATGTTGCGGTGGGTGAGCGGAGTCAGGCGCCGGCGGAGGATCGCGTCACGAATGACGCGATCTCTCCGCCCATGCCCCTAAAAGGACCGCCGCCTCTGTGGGTGAGCTGGTCCTTGTGGGGTCCGCTTCCCGGCCGCCTCTGTGCGTTAGGTGGTCGGGAAGTGGTTAATTGTCACCACTTGGCTTCCGTATCTAATTTCCTTCCTAGCCTAGGTTCCTATACTGCAGAATCTAGCATCTGATCATTTCCATCTCATGCTAGAAGTCCCACCAGTTGCAGGTCCATGCATGGACATGGTGTCTATAACGGTTTTTGCAGAAGAATTCTTAGAAATATAGTTTCTTTTTTTTTCAACATCATCTATTTTCCTTCCCAGGAATAAAGGATATTTGTTTTTCCAAGTATTAGAGAAATGTTAGTGGTTGCACAAACTGCAGATCCGGATGGGAATGGAGAGGGAAGATGGGAAGCCAGACTGCCAGCAGGAGGAAGCTAGCCACCTGTAATTCATGGCAGAAGGTACTTTCCATTCATATGTTGCAAATACTAATTTCTTTTGAAAATGTATTTTTATTTCACATTTTTATATCATACAAACCAACAGTGCATTAGTGCAGAAAATCCCACTTGCCTTTTACCTTGCTGGAGTCAGGCCTGATTTTTCTAGGTTTATGATCTATCCCAGATCAGTCAATGTCTGCACCACTACCAGTAATTGGTTTTGTAAAGTCAGTACTTCCTGTAAGAATACGAAGTTGTTGTCGAGGTAAAGGATCAATATTATACATTACAGAGAACCCAAACCAGATCTAAAAGTTAAAAAAAAAAAAAAAAAAAAGTTGCCTGATCTGAAGGGGGGAGTGTGGTTTGACGGATAAGCACCCATTGTCCCCTCTTCCCACCGCTCCTATGCCCTGGAATCCTGTAGTTTCATTTTGGGGTCACAATGCGGGAGAAGCAGCTTCTGTGCTCCCCTCTGAGAGTACAGCGCTGATTGACGTTAAGGGGGCGGGGGAGAGGTGGGAGCAAGCAGAGGAGAGCCAGTTAGAAGGCTTTAATAGGCAGGGAAGGGTCGTTGCTGCTATTCTTCAGTGGGACACCCTGTCCTCATTAGTTTGCCAACATTCTGCATTTCTGTGAATTCCAGGGGGGCTAGTGGGGCGCAGGGGGCACGGAGAGTGGTGAGCACGGTACATAGAGGCATGTCCTGCAGATGGGAACATGCAGAGGCGGCCTTTGGGGGTTGCAAGTGGGGCGATCGCCCCAGGCCCCGCACATGAAGAGGGCCCTGCATGTCATGCCCGCCATACCATGCTCATTTTGGTAGTGGTGAAGGAAAGGTCTACAGAAGTCTGTTTGTGTTCTGAGCAGTGTGTCATTTACAAATACTCAGATTTTCCTATTTTGTTTTACGCACCTTATATTTTGCACCAACCCCCCTTTCATTGCTTAGGTTTTCGTCTTCAGCATGCTTTACTGTACTATGCCGTTTGCATTTTTGTAATGAATTTCTGCACTGACATGAAGTTTGCCAAATGTCAGATTAAGGTAATGTGCAAGAGCCTCAGCCTGAGGGTCCCAGGGGCATTTAGGTCAGTCAAGCATGGACTGGAGCTAGAGGGGGCTCAGGCTGGAGCTTCCAGACTGGCTGGGGATTGGTGCTAGGTTTTATGGGGAGCTAGGGATAGGTAGAGGCTGGCTGGGGAGCTAGGGATAGGTACAGTTTGATTACATTATGTATTGTAATTGTTCCTGTATTGGTTGGCTTAGGGGCCTTTAACAAGTTTTTAAACAATAAGGCATACTGCTTTAGAGGTGGACAAGCCCGTGACTGTGGTGGTATGGTACATGGCCTTCACTTATGCCTCTAGGCCCCACATATGACACTCGACCCAGGACCCACGTAGTCTAAGGCCGGCTCTGGGAACATGCCTCAATGTCCCTTTTTTAGATTTTAAACTGCCTTGTGTACACTTTAAGGCAGCGGCATAGCAATAGCCATAGCAACTGCTATGGGGTCCTGGAGATCAGGGGCCCAGATGGTACTAGATGTGTTCACTGTTAACTGTGTTGTGTTGCTCCCCCCTCTGACTTTTTGTCTCAGTGCTCACAAACTATACACAGTGTGTACTACATAAGAATGTAAATTAACTCATATCCATAGGGTAGGGGCAGGTAACATTGCTCAAGAGTGCCTAGATATGATGGTTCCACATAAAGTTTGCTATGGAGGCCTATAATGACTAGCTACGCCACTGCTTTAAGGGCCATTTGCAATTCACTTCTCCTAAGTTTTCTCCCAGGTAATATTTTTTTCACATCTTATCAATCAAATGCATTTTAAGCTACGGCCACCAGCAAGCAAGAAAATACTCAGAATAACTTTAACAGTACTTTTCAAGAAACTTTTAGTACTTTTTCAATAAGCGTTTACTTAAAACTTATTTTAAACTGAAGATAAAAGAAAATGCTAGGAGACAAAGCAAATTGCACATGGGCTGATTTGTGATGCCATCAGTTTTTATACAATGAAAATGTCATATTAGATTTGACGATCTATAGGCCTGTCCAGTAGCAAGTACCTTTTCTTCCTCATGTACATCCACAGTGGATTTGATTATATTAAATAACTCATCAATGTTGTCAGGTGTTATTCTGAGTCTGTGTTCACACTAGGGCCAAAATGGGACTGGTTTCTGAAACCGAGACCAAAGGGACACATGGTTGGATCCCATGTTATGTTTTGAGATGCATTCAGAAAAAAACGTTTTTACTGTATTCATTGTTTCTGTTGCAGTGGCAGAACTCAGTGTTGTCCTGCACAGCTTTTCTGTGTGGACTATTGGGACATAATCAGGGCCGGCCCTAGACTTTTTGCCGCCTGAGGCAAATTTTTAAAAAATTGCCACCGCCGCCGCCCCCTCCCTCCCTCTCCCTCCCTTCTGGGGGCCGCCGAGCTGGAGGGGTAGCTGGCAGGACGGGGGTATTGGGCCAGCGGCAGGGAGGGGGGTTGGACCCCCCCCTCCCTCGCCTGGGTCCCCCGTCCTCCGCTCCCCTCCAGCCTTAACTAGAAGCAGCCGTATGTGTAAGAGGCACGGGCGGGGAGGACACTCACCTCTTCCCAGCGTGCGCTCCACTGACGTCACTTCCTGCAGCGTTGCAGGAAGTGACGTCAGTGGAGCGCACGCTGGAACGAGGAAGAGGTGAGTCCTCCCCGCCCGTGCCTCTTACACATAGCGGCTGCTTCTATTTAAGGCTGGAGAGGAGCGGAGGACAGGGGACCCAGGCGAGGGAGGGGGGGGTCCAACCCCCCTCCCTGCCGCTGGCCCAATACCCCCGTCCTGCCAGCTACCCCTCCAGCTCGGCGGCCGGCTCCCCGCACCCACGGACGGGCGGGTGCCGCCCCTGGAAATTTGCCGCCTGAGGCAAAAGTTTCACCCCGCCTCATGAGCGGGCCGGCCCTGGACATAATACTCCTTTACCTCCCCCTCTTATGTATTCCCCTCTAGTGCTTCACTCTATTAATCCCGCAACTGTAGTGAGAAGAAAATGGATGTTGTCATAGTTATTTCCTTTTAAACAATATTAGTTACCTGGCCCTGCTGGTCTATTTGGCTGCAGTAGTGTCTGAAACAAGCATGCAGCTAATCTTGCCAGATTTGACAATATCAGAAACACCTGAATTACTGCCTGCTTGTTCAGGGTCTATGGCTAAAAGTATTAGAGGCAGAGGATCAGCAGGACTGTCTGGCAACTTGTATAAAAGGAAGTACATATGGCAGCCTCCATATCCCTCTCATTACAGCTGTCCTTTAAACAATGCACATTGCCTGGCAGTCCTGTTGATCCTCTGCCTCTAATACTTTTAGTCATAGACCCTGAAAGAGCATGCAGCAAATCCGGTGTTTCTAACATTATTGTTAGATCTGACCTGATTAGCTGCATGCTTGTTTCTGGTGTTATTCAGACACTACTGCCGCCAAATACATCAGCAGGGCTGCCAGGCAACTGGTATTGTTTACAAGAAAATAAATATGGCAGCCTCCATATTCTTCTCACATCAGTTGTCCTTTAAGGTAGCCATACACAATTAAAAAAAAAAAATTCTGATCAATTTTAACCAATGTACCATACACTTATGATCATTTTTTTCCTAGAAAATGTCAAGCAAACAATCAAAGACCAATTTCAGTTTTTATATTTTATATCTGATTTTTTTTCACTACATGTGACAAGATTTTTATATGTCAGAAATGGCAAAATCTATAGTTTTTTTTTTTTTTCTCTGGATTGGAAAAAGGTTTCTTTTCAATTTCTTATACAATCGATTTGTTTTTATTGCAAAGCGGGATTGTTTTGATTGATTCACAGTGGTCTGTTGCATAACGCAAGTGTAATGACTGTGAACTGCAGTGGAGACTGGCCCTAGACTTTCAGGCCTGGAACCCACTAGAGAGATTTTGTGAGCGTTTAGTGAGCGATTCAAACTGCTAGCGATTTCCCTAAATGCTCAGCTAATGTTAATGGATGGGCCAAATTCCACTGGAGCGATTGCGATTACCAAAACGCAGGACATGCAGCGTTTTTACCGTTTAGCGTTAGCGTTTCTGCAATGTAAAGTATATAAACGCTGGCCTAATCGCTCATCAAAACCTATACAGAGCGCTTTTGCTAGCGTTTTGAAGTTACTGCTCACTGTAAAATAAAATTAACCACTTGAGGACCACAGTGGAAAACCCCCCTAAAGACCAGGCAAATTTTTGAGAAAATGGCCACTGCAGCTTTGAGGCCAAGCACACAACACAGCACACAAGTGGTTCCCCCCTCCTTTTCTCCCCACCAACAGAGCTCTCTGTTGGTGGGGTCAGATTGCCCCCGAATGTTTGTATTTCAATAAATGTTTGTTTTTTAAATTTGCTAATTTTTTTTATCTGTTTATATTCCCCCCCCCCCCTCTCCCTCCCTTTCCCCGCTGGCCAATCCATGTGATCAGCTGTTATAGGCTTTAGGCTATGACAGCCGATCACTGCTGACAGTCAGGAGGGGAAAGCCGTGTCACACGGCTGTCCCCAGTACAGCGCTGCTGCTGATTGCAGCGCTGTGTGTAAAGATGGTGGTCTCGCCGTCTAACAGTCTCCCGAGCGGTGCTCCGCCTCTCAAGCAGGAGATGTGTGCTCAGCCTGCGCGCTATGTCCTGCAAATCCCAGCCCCAGGACTTGAAGCCAGTTGGAGTTAGGCAGTCCTGGGGCTGCCGCCGCGACAACGCCCATTGGCGTGGGGCGGTCTTTAAGTAGTTAATTGAAAGGACCAATCAGAATTAAAATCGCTACACAACCGCTGGCAAACAGAATACACTTTTTAAAATCGCTGCCAAAAACGCTCATGAAATCGCTTACAAAACGCTTAACAAAAACGCACATTTTGTAGTGGGTTCCAGGCCTAATGCAAAGCCTGCAGGCAGGGAGTTAGAATAACGTGATCACTTATAACGTAGTACTGTGAACAGGCCTATAGAATTGTATGGGCAGTGAGATGACATGCAGAATTAATTCGCAATGCAACTGATCATCACTGCGAACTTGGGTTTGTGGAGAAACTGTGTGCAGCTGGAAGTTCACTAAGGAAACTCTGATTGCTTGGAACGTATATTTAACTTACGACTGAAGGGAAGGGATTGTGTTTATATACCCCAAGCTATCTTCCCCCAGTGTCGCTTGCAAATTTTCTCATCGAAAATACTATTTTCAATTCCGAGAATTGTCTTCAAAAATGAGAAATATTGATATTGTACCACGAAAAGCGTGAAAACCACAACACTTATTTTTGATGGCATTTTTGCTTGAAAATCAAATTTAAAGGGGCACTATGGTGAGAAATTGTAAAATTTTAAATATGTGCAAACATATACAAATAAGTACATTTTTTTCCAGAGTAAAATGAGCTATAAATTACTTTTCTCCTATGTTGCTGTCACTTACAGTAGGTAGTAGAAATCTGACAGAAGCGACAGGTTTTGGACTAGACTATCTCTTCATAGGGGGTTCTCAGGGATTTATTTTCAAAAGCACTTAGTGAATGGCAATTGCTCTGTCCAACTGCTAAAAAATTGTGTAGCGAGCAGGGAAGCTGGCCAGCATCATTGTTTAAATCCTTTTTTTAGGGAATATCTTTATAAAGAATAAAAGCCATGCTGAGAATCCCCTATAAAGAGATGGACTAGTCCAAAACCTGTCGCTTCTGTCAGATTTCTACTACCTACTGTAAGTGACAGCAACATAGGAGAAAAGAAATTTATGGCTCATTTTACTCTGGGAAAAAATGTACTTCTTATTTGTCTATGTTTGCACATATATTAAATTTTACAATTTTTCGCCACAGTGCCCATTTAACATTATTTTTGCAAAAATACATGCAAAAAGAATATTCCCATTTTAGCTCATTTAGCCCCCATTGACTGAATCTGTGCAAGCATGACACCAGGGACATAACTACAAATTATGGGGCCCCCAGCAAAACTTAGATGGGGTCCACCACCCTTTCCTCTGCCTGGGGCTTCCAACTACTGTGATAAGTATCTAGCTGCATCACACTTCCCACAATCTTAGATCAAAAGGATCTAACAACTTGTTTATCCCCAGAGTCCACCTTAAAGCCTTCCGTCATGCTGCTCCTACACTATGGAACTCCTTGTCACACCCAATCAGGACATCTCCATCTCTGGAAGTCCAAACTGAACACCCTCCTGTTTAGTATGGCGTTTGTGAACACTTGACCATTTACTCTGTTAGGCCTCAGTCACACCTACATTTGAAAATGCAGGCGTTTTGTGTTTTTGTGCGCTTTTTCCCCCCCTCCCGGAGCTCCACTGCGTGCTGTACTTCTGGTAAAAGCGCTTTTCTAAGCACTTCTCCAGAGCGGTTTTATAATTTACTCCCTTACGCAAGTCAGGAAGTGAACTCTTTGGCCCGGAAAAGAATAAATACAACGTATTTATTCTTAAAAACACTCACACAATCACTGCACAAAGCGATTTTGTTAGCGGTTTGCGTTTTTCCTATACCTTCCATTGAGGCAAAATCGCCTCAAAAATGGTACAGGCCCCGTAAACTAACTGCTCAGCTGTGAACTCTCTCTCTCCTAGGGAATCCTTGCACAAGCATTTTTAGGGAGATTTTGAAAATCTCCTGCGCTTGAAAAAAAGGGCAAAAACACCCGTAGTATGAACAAGCCCATACACCCAGTCCACCCTGCAACTATGTATTGACATGCTGACCCATATGCAATTCACTTTTTCTCCTGAGTTTTCTCTTTGGTGATATTTTCACACTGTCTCATAAAATGCCTTTTAAATCACCAGCAAGCAACAAAATACTCAAAATAATTTTGGCAGTACATTTTTATCAACTTTTGGGTACTTTTTCAATTGTGAAATACTGAAAAGTTATTTTAAAGAGAAGATGAAAATGAACTCGTAGGTGATAAGTCGGGAGAAAAAGTTAATTGCATATGGGCCACTGTATCTATGCACTTCAAATCCTATGGGGAAAAAAGCACTTTCGAAATGTTACTGAATTATTCTTAACTTTTTTTTTTAAATTAAATTCAGGTGTGCTGTGTTAATTGAGGAGGCTGGGGGGACGTGGGGGTGGATTGGGGTTAGAAGTGGTTCGAAGCATTATTGGTATCAATTGATTGGCTGTCACACTATTCTTTTGGTTTTGCTAATTTCTGAGTCTCCCACCTGCAATCAGCATGCAGTCAGCGGAGTCGTCCCTCATTTGAATTTGTATATTGGTTCAGCCAGGCAAGTCAGAAGCGGCATCTACCATATTCCTCTCCCTACAAGCTTCTTTTAAATGTCATCTATCTCATTATTGTACAGGTGTGTGAGCTGTTCTATGAATAGTTATGAATTCTATTGGCATCTGGCATAATAAAACTTTATTTTGTTATTTTAGTTTCATGGCCCTTTAATCTAATCAGTGCATATAGACAGCAGGCAGAGATGCAGCCAGGCACGCCTCATCCTCTTCATGTCAGCCAATGTTTAACTTCATGTCCAATTTCAATTCAAACTTCAGCCTGTATTTTTCCCATGCATATTCAACTTAACAACACAGCAAACTGTTCAGGTGAATTTATTGTATTGACCTTTTAATGCTCACTGGGACTGAGATCAAAAGACTTACATCCCAGTTTGAACTAAGCTTTTCCCCGTCCACAGTAGCTATCATTATTTCCATTGTACTATTTTTACTTTAATTCCATAGATTATACAGGAGATAGGCAGCAGCGCTGAGTCTGTCTAAATAGAACACACAGTTTTGTTAGGGATGGATCAAGGTTTCTTTTAATAGGGTGCAGCAGCTCAGTTTCTAATCCTTTATTTTCTTTTCTTATTTTTCTCTAAATATGAAAGCTATCAGACAGTTGTATTACGAATGATTTTAAAACCTCAGTGCAGCCAAAACTTAGCAGAGTTATTAAAGCTTAGAGGATTGATATATATATATATATAAAGGCTGAAGAACATAAGTGATCCTTCGAACATTGACCAAACTATTTTTTTTTTACATATCTGTTATTAGGTGGCACAATTTGTAACTTTCCCCTGGGAAAAACATTTTGGAGTTGCTCAAAGGCTTTTGGTATGAGGATAGGGATTAGCGGAAATTATGCCAATGAGTAACTAAGGATTGTAATTGGCATTTACGCATCGTATTCGTAATGCGAAATTTCAGGGAAAAACATAATCAACTTAATTTGCAATTATTAGCTTTTGTAATTACACATGACTTTACGCGTAATTTATATGTAATTTTGTGCCGACTTTGGCAGTGAGTAGCAAAGCCTCTATACATTCTATTGGTACCAAAATTGCTATTTAAAATCGATTTTCAAAATACAAACAATGTTTTTTAAACTGTCTTTTTTTTTTTTTTAGTTTAAAAACAATTTTTCTTTGCATTTTTATAATTGTTCTTAACATTTTTGATTTTCTCAAAAACTACAAGGTCTTTTTTAAAAAAAAATATTTTTTTGACTTGTACCCACTATTCTCCTTAACATATGTAGCAATTTTGGTAGCAATAGCATGTATGGAGCTTTGCTATTCACGCCAAATTTGACACAAAATTGCACTTAAATTACGTGTAAATTCATACATAATTTTGAATGCTTATACAAAGTCAATGGAAATAAAATTCATAATTAGATATAGGCATAAATGCGAAAATTTACGTGGAATTTCATGTAATCATAATTAGCTGATTACGGTCATCACTGTTGTCCACTGTCCATTGTTGATTGTCCATTCCATTGATGATTTTCTATTGTTCATTAATGATTGCCTATTGTCAATTGTCGATTTGTCCATTGACCATTGATGATTGTTCATTGTCAATTGATGATTGCACATTGATGATTGTCCATTGATGATTGTCGATTGTTCATTGATGATTGTCTATTGAACATTGATGATTGCCCATTATCCATTGTTGATTGTCAATTGTCCATTGATGATTGTCTATTGTCCATTGTCCATTGATGATTGATTGTTCATATTCCATTGATGTTTGTCCATTGACAATTGA
>NC_090652.1:107721966-107734466 GCF_040937935.1 Hyperolius riggenbachi
TAGATAGTTTAATTAAAAGTACCGTATATCATTGCGGATATAAGCCTACTTTTTGACACACAAATTTTGGATGTAAAGTGGGGGGCTGGCTTACCTGCAGGTGGTAAATGTGTGACCTGCCCTGTGCAAAGCTAGTGTTAGAGCAGCATACATATCTACATGTACGTGCTTCAACTTGCATCCACCCATCTACCAATCATACTGGCTACTAGAGCTCCAGGCCCACTGCAGTCATGACAGTGAATGTGGAGCTCTAGCAGCCTTTGTACAGGGAGTGCAGAATTATTAGGCAAATGAGTATTTTGACCACATCATCCTCTTTATGCATGTTGTCTTACTCCAAGCTGTATTGGCTTGAAAGCCTACTACCAATTATGCATATTAGGTGATGTGCATCTCTGTAATGAGAAGGGGTGTGGTCTAATGACATCAACACCCTATATCAGGTGTCCATAATTATTAGGCAACTTCCTTTCCTTTGGCAAAATGGGTCAAAAGAAGGACTTGACAGGCTCAGAAAAGTCAAAAATAGTGAGATATCTTGCAGAGGGATGCAGCACTCTTAAAATTCCAAAGCTTCTGAAGTGTGATCATCAATCAATCAAGCGTTTCATTCAAAATAGTCAACAGGGTCGCAAGAAGCGTGTGGAAAAACCAAGGCGCAAAATAACTGCCCATGAACTGAGAAAAGTCAAGCGTGCAGCTGCCAAGATACCACTTGCCACCAGTTTGGCCATATTTCAGATCTGCAACATCACTGGAGTGCCCAAAAGCACAAGGCGTGCAATATTCAGAGACATGGCCAAGGTAAGAAAGGCTGAAAGACGACCACCACTGAACAAGACACACAAGCTGAAACGTCAAGACTGGGCCAAGATTTTTCTAAGGTTTTATGGACTGATGAAATGAGAGTGAGTCTTGATGGGCCAGATGGATGGGCCCATGGCTTGATTGGTAAAGGGCAGAGAGATCCAGTCCGACTCAGACGCCAGCAAGGTGGAGGTGGAGTACTGGTTTGGGCAGGTATCATCAAAGATGAGCTTGTGGGGCCTTTTCGGGTTGAGGATGGAGTCAAGCTCAACTCCCAGTCCTACTGCCAGTTTCTGGAAGACACCTTCTTCAAGCAGTGGTACAGGAAGAAGTCTGCATCCTTCAAGAAAAACATGATTTTCATGCAGGACAATGCTCCATCACATGCGTCCAAGTACTCCCCAGCGTGGCTGGCAAGAAAGGGTATAAAAGAAGAAAAACTAATGACATGGCCTCCTTGTTCACCAGATCTGAACCCCATTGAGAACCTGTGGTCCATCAAAAAATGTGAGATTTACAAGGAGGGAAAACAGTACACCTCTCTGAACAGTGTCTGGGAGGCTGTGGTTGCTGCTGCACGCAATGTTGATGGCGAACAGATCAAAACACTGACAGAATCCATGGATGGCAGGCTTTTGAGTGTCCTTGCAAAGAAAGGTGGCTATATTGGTCACTGATTTGTTTTTGTTTTGTTTTTGAATGTCAGAAATGTATATTTGTGAATGTTGAGATGTTATATTGGTTTCACTGGTAAAAATAAATAATTGAAATGGGTATATACCGTATTTTTGGCCGTATAAGACGCTCCGGCATATAAGACGCACCCAGGTTTAGAGGGCAAAAATCAGAGAAAAAAAATAAACGAAACCTGGTCTGGAGTGTCCATATATCAGGAGCGTCTTGTACATGTCCTCCCCCAAATGGTGTCCTCCTATGTTCCTCATGTGTCCCCCAAGTCTCCCCCTGTTTCCTCTAGTGTGACCCCCTTGTCCTCACAGGACTCCCCCCTGTGTCCTCCTTTGAGCCCCCTGTGTCCTCCTGTCAGCCCCCGTGTCCCCACTGTGCCTAGCTTCCCCCCTGCCTGCGTCTCCTCCCTCCCCCTTGTGTCTCGGGCCCCCCGTGCAAACAGCAGCAGCAGCTTACCTCCTCCATCATGCCCGCGGCGATTGAAGACATCCGGCTTCTGCATGCGTCTTCCTCTAGTGCTGGGCTTATGACGTGTCATCAATGACGCGTCATTAGAAGCCCGACACAAGGGGGAGGGAGGAGACGCAGGCAGGGGGAAGCCAGGCACAGCGGGGACAAAGGCAGGGAATCCCCGAAGTCAGCGGTTCATAAGTCGGGGATTCCTTGCCTTTGCCGTATAAGACGCAAGGACTTTTTCTCCCCACTTTTTGGGGAGAAAAAGTGAATCTTGTACGGCGGAAAATACGGTATTTGTTTTTTGTTAAGTTGCCTAATAATAATGCACAGTAATAGTCACCTGCACACACAGATATCCCCCTAAAATGGCTAAAACTAAAAACAAACTTAAAACTACTTTCAAAAATATTCAGCTTTGATATTAATGAATTTTTGGGTTCATTGAGAACATGGTTGTTGTTCAATAATAAAATTATTCCTCAAAAATACAACTTGCCTAATAATACTGCACTCCCTGTAGAAGCTACCGAGAGACACAGGGACTAGAGCTGGAGTGAAGATGGGTAGATATGCATGCTGCAGCATGGTTCAACCCTCGCCTTGCAGGTGGTGGCTGGGGTGCACATTGGGGGGAGATTTGGGTAGTTATCGGGTTATGGCAATTGCCGGGTCATCGTATGCGCGACTATTCATTCCACGATTCAGAAGGGTGGTCTACGGCACATTAAGAACTTGAGTGTTACATAATCTAGCAATAGGTACAGGCCCTTAATTAACCCCTTCGGTACCGATATAAAACACCTATGTAAAGGGAACCTGAAACAAGAATTATATGGAGGCTGCCATATTTATTTCCTTTTAAACAATACCAGTTGCCCGGCAGCCCTACTGATCTATTGCAAATATCCAGTGGGTTCGCACACTCTTAGATACCAAATCCAATTTATTCAATTTCCGTGACACACCATTCCAGAAAACCAACAAATCGTTTCAGGGCCCCTCAGGGTCCCCTTTGTCAAGGTAACAGTACAGAATGGTAACAATGTGCTATAATGCATGGGTGATATATAACAGATTCCATTTACATAAGCCACACCTCCAACATTCAAACTTACCGCCTTAATTAACATAATTAGCATAGTTAGCATAATTAGCATATGTCAACATTTCCAACATTAGCTTATTGTGACCAATACTTGCATCAATCATATTATCATAGGCAACATAATAGCAGTGTGACAATAAGGTGTTTTACCTCTACTGTACATGAACTATATGGTTCCGCTTGTATGCCATTTAGTGATGCACGCTCATTCGTGACTGTAGCCTTCAGTGCCGTTAAGGCGGAAGTCCCACCTCACTCTGGCCGTGGTGAGCTCCGGGACCCATGCAAGACAATTCTTGCTGGTCTCCGGGGCTGTCACTCGCATTGCACTGTCACTGCCCCTTCAGGATCAAAGCCCCCAATCAGAGCGAGGTTGCAGGAATCCCCGTGACGTCACGGGTTGCTGGCCTATCAGTGCGACGCCTAATGCCTCCATCGCGTGGACTGCATAGTCAGTCACATTGTGGCAAGCGTATAGCTGGTTGCTTAGCAACCCTCAACCCCGGCCGGCACAGTACCGCTCAGGGCATCCAATCCTTCGGTACACATGTTACAAGGGGGGGCAAAACATACTGGCATATACCCGAAATGTGTACAGAAAAGATTAACCTGTACACATATAAGCACTATAGTCACGCTAAGCCCGTACATCACTTCCTAGGCACACATCATTTTTGCATCAAACCTAAAGGCTTCAACCCCCATTATCGCTGCACTATCAAGCTAACTAAAAGGTGTAGCTCCAGCCAAAATTCCGCTCCTAAATAGAACCTGTATGTTGGAAAATAAATAGAATCCGCTCTACTCACCCTGTGCTAAATCGAATGAAAAGAAGAAAAAAAAAACATTAGAGAACACCACTGTGAGGAGATCCTACAGACACCTAGAAAAGAAGAGAAAACAAGAAAGGAATGTAAAGTGCTAAATGCCTATCTACACTGTACAATTAAACTGATACTCTCCAGCATGCGCAATCATCTCTGTATCAGGAAACAAGCCAGGCTGTTATTGGTATTCAGCCCCCCTGGAGACACTGTATTAAGCGTGTGTATCCAAAATGCCTCCCTTTGTAAGAGAAACTTTGTGATCACCCCCTCTCCTTGGTGCCTGTACGTTTTCAATAATCATACCTCTGAGGGAGTGAACCTGATGCTTCATTTCTAAAAAATGTAATGCCACTGGTTTAGTCGCGTCAGGGGTTTCCCCTTTGGCTACCGCCGCAAACGAAGTCCGTATATCACTGCGATGACGCTGGAATAGTTTCTTGAAGGGGCCTGTGGTCATGCCCACATAGGACAGACCACATGGACACTTCAATGTGTAAACTACGTGATCTGTGTCACAGTTTACATAATCCCGGATGGCATATTTTTTACCACTCTGTGGATGTGTGAACTTGTCACCCACTATAAGTGAATTACAAATGTTGCACTTATAGCATTTGAAGCATCCAGTTCTCTCCGAGAACTTAAATCCCTTTTGCGTATATTTTTGCCAGGGATCCGCCTGCACCAAGGTGCTGCGTATATTCTGGCAATTCCTATACGCAAAAAACGTTTTTTTCTTTACCACGGGGCCAATTTTCTGTCTGCTAATAGAATATTGTGACTTTTTAGTGTGGCATTTTGAATCTGTTGAGCCATTGGACCAAATTTTTGGACCAATGGTATGCAGCCCTGTGTGAGCCTATCATCTCTGGGTTTACTGCCACCGTCCAATCTTTCCTTTGCTTTCTCAAGCGCCAGCATAAGATCGGTTTCCCTATAGCCCCTCTCCAAAAACCTGTTATGCATAGACAAGATTTGTTGTTCCTGTTCCTCATCGGTATTGCAGATCCTCAAGACCCTTAGAAATTGAGACACCGGCAATGATTTAATGAGATGTGGGGGATGATAACTTTCTGCTCAAAATACTGTTTCTATCTGTGGATTTCTGGAACAAGGTAGTATTAAACCTGCCTTCACCTTTGCTGATTTTAACATCCAAAAATGTTATACTGTCAACAGAAAATTCAGGATTGAATACAATGCCATCAGACAGACCATTCAAAAACCAAATAACTCCTTGAGCTCATGAACATCCCCATCCCAAAGCATCACCACATCGTCAATAAACCTGTATCAAAGTTTGGCATGCTGTTGATACAGTTCATTAGGGTAAATAAATGTCTCTTCCAGATACCCCATGAAGAGGTTAGCAAATGAGGGAGCGGCCGAACTTCCCATTGCCGTCCCTCTTATCTGTTCAAACCCCTAATTCTCAAATCGAAAGTAATTGTTCGTCAACACTGTTTCTAGACACTGTAATAAAAATTCGCTAGATACTTGTTTGTCTGCCCTCTTGTTCAAAAAATGGCCAACAGCAGTCAAGCCAGTTTGTGTTGGTATACTAGTGTAAAGTGCAGAAATATCCATAGAGCACAGTATCACAGTGTCAGTATTTCCTTGATATGCTTTCAACTTACCCAGAAAGTCATCTGTGTCCCTTAAGTATGCTGGTAAACTCTGTACCAGCGGTTGTAAAAAGAAGTCCACATACCTTGCCAAAGGTTGAGTTGCAGATTCAGACTCAGATATAATAGGTCTGTATTTCAGGGAGGACAATCCTTTATGGATTTTTGGCAATCCATTACTGGCGTTTGTGGAAAATCACAGCTCAGCTTTTATGAGGTAGTGAAAGCTAATATGGATATTGGGAATGCTGTAGATGTGATATACTTGGACTTTGCAAAGGCCTTCGACACTGTTCCCCACAGAAGTCTGGTGCAAAAGTTGAGGATGCAAGGACTGGGGAAGAGTTTGTGTGCATGGATAGGGAACTGGCTAATGGACAGAAAACAAAGAGTTGTGGTCAATGGATCGTACTCAAAATGGGAGACTGTTAGCAGTGGGGTCCCACAGGGGTCTGTACTGGGTCCAGTGCTCTTCAATTTATTTATTAATGACCTAGTAGATGCAGTAGTGAGCAATGTTGCTATTTTTGCAGATGATACAAAATTGTGCAGAATCATCAACTCTCAGGAAGATAATGTCATATTGCAACAGGATCTGGATAGGATGGCTATATGGGAACATACATGGCAGATGAAGTTCAATGTTGACAAATGTAAAGTCATGCATTTTGGTCGTACCAATGGTCTAGCACCATACAAAATAAATGGGATACAGTTGGGGACCTCAAACTTGGAGAAGGACTTAGGAGTACTCATCGACAACAAGTTAAATAATCATACTCAATGCCAAGCCGCTGCAGCTAAAGCGAACAAAATTTTAGGATGCATTAAAAGGGAAATAAAAACTCGAGATGCTAGCATAATATTGCCCCTGTTTAACTCTCTAGTAAGACCACATCTGGAATATGGAATTCAGTTCTGGGCACCACATTACAAAAAAGATATTGCAGTTTTAGAGCAGGTGCAGAGACGAGCTACAAAATTGATACGTGGGATGGAAGGTCTCGCTTACCAAGAAAGGTTAGATTAACTGGGTTTATTTAGTCTAGAGAAAAGACGCCTTAGAGGAGATCTAATTAACATGTATAAATACATCAGAGGGCAATATAATAGCTTGGCGGATGAGCTTTTTGTCCCTAGGCCTTCTCAAAGGACTAGAGGACATGATCTGCACATGGAGGAAAAACGTTTTAGCCATTTATTTAGGAAAGGGTTCTTTACAGTAATAGTGATTAAGATGTGGAATGCATTGCCACAGGAAGTCGTTATGGCAAACTCTATACCTGCATTTAAAGGGGGCTTAGATGCTTTCCTTGCATTAAAAGACATCCATGGCTACACAATTACTAGGTTATGCCTAATGATGTTGATCCAGGGATTTTATCTGATTGCCATCTGGAGTCAGGAAGGAATTTTTCCCTTTTGGGGCTAATTGGACCATGCCTTGTGGGGTTTTTTTTTTGCCTTCCTCTGGATCAACAGGGGTATGTGGGGGACGGGCTGGAGTTGTAGTTTGTACTGGTTGAACTCGATGGACGTATGTCTTTTTTCAACCAAAATAACTATGTATGTAACTATGTAACAGAGAAGATATTCCTTGCAGGCGCGGAGCTAGGGGGGGTCGGGGTAGGACAAGTGCCCCGGGGCGCCTGGTCCCCAAGGGCGCCCAGCTGAGCTTGGGGGTTTTTTTTGGGTTTTTTTGCGGTGGGTGAGGGGAGCAGCGCAGAGAAGAGGGAGAGCTGTGCGATGGAGGGAAAGGGGGGCCATCTCCCCCCTCCTTCCCTCACCTTAGGTGCTCTCCCTCCCTCGCTCTCCCCTCCAATGTCCGGGTGGCAGGCAGCGGCGGGCGGAACTCACCTCCGTCTCGCTCCAGCGCCGGCCGGAAGTTCGAGTGCGCAGCCGCTGCTCTGGTCTGGACCAGACCAGAGTAGTGGCAGATCCATCCGGCGCTGCGACGAGACGGAGGTAAGTTCCGCCCGCCGCTGCCAGCCACCCAGACATTGGAGGGGAGAGCGAGGAAGGGAGAGTAGCTCTTCCTCTTCTCTGCGCTGCTCCCCTCCTGCTGGGGAGGGGGACACCTGACCTGGCTACCTACTCTGGGCACATATACCCCTGACTACATATATTGGGCACATATACCCCTAACTACATATACTGGGCATATACCCCTGGCTACCTACTCTGGGCACATATACCCCTGGCTACCTACTCTGGGCACAAATACCCCTGCCTACATATATGGGGCACATATACCCCTAACTACATATACTGGGCATATACCCCTGGCTACCTACTCTGGGCACATATACCCCTGGCTACCTACTCTGGGCACATATACCCCTGGCTACCTACTCTGGGCACATATACCCCTGCCTACATATATTGGGCACATATACCCCTAACTACATATACTGGGCATATACCCCTGGCTACCTACTCTGGGCACATATACCCCTGGCTACCTACTCTGGGCACATATACCCCTGCCTACATATATTGGGCACATATACCCCTAACTACATATACTGGGCATATACCCCTGGCTACCTACTCTGGGCACATATACCCCTGACTACATATATTGGGCACATATACCCCTAACTACATATACTGGGCATATACCCCTGGCTACCTACTCTGGGCACATATACCCCTGGCTACCTACTCTGGGCACATATACCCCTGCCTACATATACTGGGCACATATACCCCTAACTACATATACTGGGTACATATACCCCTGGCTACATATACTGGGCATATATACCCCTGGCTACATATACTGGGCACATATACCCCTGGCTACATATACTGGGCACATATACCCCTGGCTACATATACTGGGCATATATACCCCTGGCTACATATACTGGGCACATATTGTACCCCTGACTACATATACTGGGCACATATACCCCTGACTATATATACTGGGCACATATTGTACCCCTGACTACATATACTGGGCACATATAACCCTGACTACATATACTGGGCACATATAACCCTGACTACATATACTGGGCACATATACCCCTGGCTACATATACTGGGCACATATACCCCTGGCTACATATACTGGGCACATATAGCTCTGGCTACATATACTGGGGACGCATACCCCTGCCTACATATACTGGGAACATATACCCCTGGCTACCTGTTCTGTGGACATCTCTACCCCTGGCTACCTGTTCTGGGGACATCTATACTGCTGGCCACCTATTCTGGGGACACCTATAGACCTGGGGCTACCTATTTTTGGGGAAGCACTGCTGTCAGATTGAGTGTATTTTGGGGAACTGCTGCCAGGTGAGAGGTGTCTACCATATTAAGGGGGCATTCTGCCTATTTATGTGAAATGCTGTCTATTTATGTGCCTCATGACTGCTGAATTTGTCTTGTTGGGGGCCTCATGGTTACTGAATTTGTCTTGTTGGGGGCCTCATGATTTGTTGGGGGCCTCATGATTGCTGAATTTGTCTTGTTAGTGGCCTCATGATTGCTGAATTTGTCTTGTTGGGGGCCTCAGGATTGCTAAATTTGTCTTGTTGGGGGCCTCATGATTGCTGAGTTGGTCATGTTGGGGGCCTCATGTTTGCTCATGATTGCGGAATTTGTCTTGATGGGGGGGGGGGGCTCATGATTGCTGAATTTGTCTTGGAACATGCTGGAAGGTACATACTGAGGGAGGGTGGGTGAGCGCGAGCCTGCTAACCTCCATGTACATTTGAAGGGGCGTGACCAAATGTGGAGCACCCATAACCACGCCCACATTTGGTCACGACCCTTCACCTTAGGGGGCGCATTAATAGTCTTTGTCCCCGGGCGCTGAAAACCCTAGCTACGCCTCTGATTCCTTGGTGGTATCAGATATCCACCCGTTCTGGTAACCAAGATCCACCAAAAGGTAAATCTTGTGCACAATATCTGAAGTTGGATTCCTCACAACCCGTTTTTAGCTGTCACCATCACTGAGCATCAATGACATGGCTGCTCTTTACTCACTGTAATCCAGTACTACGATTGCTCCACCTTTGTCCGCAGGCTTAATGATGATGGTATCATCTTTCCTTAAGTTGTTTAAGGCATCCCGTTCTCCTGTGGACAAATTAAATTTGGGGCGTGTCTGATCAACTTCCTGTAGGACTTCATACTTGACCATCTGGGTAAAAGTTTCAATCGTAGGGAATTGCCCTGGAGGAACAAACTTGCTTTTGAGTTTGAGTGGCATGTCAAGTTTGAGTTTCTCCTTCTGAGGTTCTTTGGAAAAAAATTGTTTGAGCTTTAAATTCCACTCGTATTTGAACATATCGACTTCAAAATCAAACTTGTTAAATCTAGAGTAAGGACAGAACTGTAGACCCTTGGAGAGTACCTGTGTCTCTCCAATCGTTAGTACCTTACTGGAAAGATTCACCACTGGTGTCTCTGTCTCCTTGTTTGCACTGGGGAGTAAGGGCCTTTCTTTGAGCTTCCTGCCCCTCCTGAGTCTCCTGCAGCCGCGCCCTCCTGAAAAGGACGCGGGGGGTTTTGTGCAGGTCCAGCCGCGCTGTCACTGTCTGAAGTAGGATGTACCGAAGGATCGGATGCCCTGAGCGGTACTGTGCCGGCCGGGATTGAGGGTTGCTAAGCAACCAGCTATACGCTTGCCACAATGTGACTGACTATGTAGTCCACGCGATGGAGGCATTAGGCGTCGCACTGATAGGCCGGCAACCCGTGACGTCACGGGGATTCCGGCAACCTAGCTCTGATTGGGGGCTTTGATCCTGAAGGGGCGGTGACAGTGCAATGCGAGTGACAGCCCCGGAGACCAGCAAGAATTGTCTTGCATGGGTCCCGGAGCTCACCACGGCCAGAGTGAGGTGGGACTTCCGCCTTAACGGCACTGAAGGCTACAGTCACGAATGAGCGTGCATCACTAAATGGCATACAAGCAGAACCATATAGTTCATGTACAGTAGAGGTAAAACACCTTATTGTCACACTGCTATTATGTTGCCTATGATAATATGATTGATGCAAGTATTGGTCACAATAAGCTAATGTTGGAAATGTTGACATATGCTAATGATGCTAACTATGCTAATTATGTTAATTAAGGCGGTAAGTTTAAATGTTGGAGGTGTGGCTTATGTAAATGGAATCTGTTATATATCACCCATGCATTATAGCACATTGTTACCATTCTGTACTGTTACCTTGACAAAGGGGACCCCGAGGGGCCCCGAAACGATTTGTTGGTTTTCTGGAATGGTGTGTCACGGAAATTGAATAAATTGGATTTGGTATCTAAGAGTGTGCGAACCCACTGGATATTTGTCGTGGATTACAATACGGTTCAGCACCTCGACCATGGTGTGCGATCCCATATTCTGTGCATTGGATTCTACTGATCTATTGGGCTCCATTAGTGTCTGAATCACACCAGAAATTACCATACAAATCTAATTGTCAACATTTTTATCTCCAGAAGCAAGTTAGTTTTATGTGGACAAGAAACACTAGTGATAACAAAAGAGAGCTGAAAAGTTGAAAAGCTCAATATTTCTTTTTAGGGCAGCTGAATAAACCAGATTGCATGTCACACTGAAATGGCTATTGTGCAGACTTCAGAGTTAATAATTGAGCCACTTAAATTGAAAATAGAAATATGAGAGGGAGGGAGGGAGGTTCTGTATGCTATATTGCTATTCCTACTGCTCATTCAAATAATTGTCTTGAAAGTTTATTTTCAGTTCATGTTTGCGTCATCTTTATAAAATACTTGCTTACCTGTTTGAACCTGAAGTTTGTCGAATCTTTTGATTTAAAAGCTTCCCAGACTGGTTACCAAGTTCAAATACTTTTTATCTGGGTAAAAAAAAGATCTTGCTTAGCTTCTTCTCTTAAATGGAGCATTAAAAGCTTATGTGTATTCAACCTTTATTCTGATCTATGGGGTCTGAGATGTACCCTCTCTTCGGCCTCTTTATTAGCTTCAAGCAATCTGGGTTCCGCTATTGTTGACTTCCTTTTATAGAAGTGATAGCTGACTGTAAGCATCCTCTCAAATATGCTTTTAGTGTATTTCATTAAAACATCCTCAGATTGTTCAGGAGCTTTAACCTCCTGAGCGGTATGGACGAGCTCAGCTCGTCCAGTACCGCCGGAGCCTGCCGCTCAGGCCCTGGTGGGCCGATTTTCTTCAAATAAAGTGCAGCACACGCAGCCGGCACTTTGCCAGCCGCGTGTGCTGCCTGACCGCCGCCGCTCTGCGGCGATCAGCCGCGAGCAGCGGCGAAAGAGGGTCCCCCCAGCCGCCTGAGCCCTGCGCAGCCGGAACAAAAAGTTCCGGCCAGCGCTAAGGGCTGGATCGGAGGCGGCTGACGTCAGGACGTCGGCTGACGTCCATGACGTCACTCCGCTCGTCGCTATGGCGACGATCTAAGCAAAACAAGGAAGGCCGCTCATTGCGGCCTTCCTTGTTTATTCTGGGCGCCGGAGGCGATCGGAAGAACGCCTCCGGAGCGCCCTCTAGTGGGCTTTCATGCAGCCAACTTTCAGTTGGCTGCATGAAATAGTTTTTTTTTAATTAAAAAAAACCCTCCCGCAGCCTCCCTGGCGATCTCAATAGAACGCCGGGGAGGTTAATAAAGTCTTCCATTAATTTTAAAATTTAACCTGTGTTACCGATCAGCATTAGCCAAAAACTGTTGATGCAGAATGTAATAGTGTTATTTGAGGTGGAGTGATATGGTTTTTTTTCATCTGTATGGGGGGGGGGGGGAGGAGCATGACATGAGAACCCTCTATTTGGAATGCGTATTCTGCAGTACTTTTCACAGTTAGGGGATCTGTATTAGCAAGTAACACTTCACATTGACTAACAAAATATACTGAACCCTGCCAGAATCAGAAGCAGAATTAGGTTTGGCATGTACAGGGCTAGCGTGGAACTGGACATACAAAAATAAATAAGAATGCAAATACAGCAGTTATAACATT
>NC_090652.1:107744466-107751966 GCF_040937935.1 Hyperolius riggenbachi
TGTTAGTATCTGAATATCCTGTCTCCATGGCAATGGTCTCCTCAAATGTAGGGTTAGCCAGGGCCTGTACCCATGGATCCTGATCTTCATGCTCCATGACTTTGAACTCAGGGTTTTTGTACATGTCCCTGAGCGAAAACTTCCCCAGAGGCCCCCCTGTATACCCTGGGACGTGCATGCCTAACACGTACGTTCCTGCATCTCCAGGGCTGGGGTTTTCTATATTCAGGGTCAGGCGCTGGGAACTATCTTGCTTTCCTGGTATACAGGCTCCCCCAGCTGTTGTTAAGGTCATCCTTGAGCGAAGGGGCACCCCATTTCTGTCCACCCGAGTCATGGCAGGATCAGGTCTGTATCCCCAGTCAGTACCTGTGTTCCAGGCAGCTGCTTCCCAAGAACTACATTTATTCCCCCAATGGTCATCAGTCACGCAAATGAAAAATTGTCCTTTTTCATAAAGGCTGCAGTGCCAATTACGTTGTACAACCTGGCAGTAGTCAAAGGTGTAAGTCGCCACTTGTATTTGTGAAGAGTTATACCAGAACACTAAGCTCTGGTGTTCTCTTGTTACAGCAACCTGGCCTCTTCGCATCAGTTCTACATTTATGGCATCCCGTTTAACCCTTGGTCGGTTGAGAGTTACATTATCAGTTTGTGGAAAGGCTGAAGGAGGTGTTTGGAAATGCTCTAGGGCTTCTAACACCATCCACAATGTCCCAATGAAAAGCATAGCAATAATGACTCCCTTTCCACCTGGAGTGTTAAAGTATCCTGTATCCAAGATCCCCATATTTTTTTTTATTTTTTTTTAAAGACAAGAACTCTGAGAATTAAACGGGCCCCCAACTCTCCCTAATCTAGCTCCTCAGTTATCCTGTTTAGGGCTTGTGCCCACTTTGAATAGAGGAAAATCTCTAATATTCCCTCCACCCGCTGTGACGTTGTCTTGACTGGAGCTCAGGCAACTGTTCCTCACACTCCAGGGCCCAGGAGCGTACACCTCCCGTCACAGGATGCTGTCTATTCTGTCCCTGAACCGGGAATGGGTGCCCTTTTGCAGTGAGTTAAATGTATCCACGAACTTTTTTCGGCTATTCTGACCGCTGTGGGTGTGGCCAGCAACACCTGGTAAGGACCCTCCCACCGTGGGGTGTTCCAATGTTTTCTTTTAATAATTTTGACCCAGATCCAATCTCCTATATTTACAAGGAGATCCTCACTTACATCCGGCTCTTTTGGAGGGTTCCCCGGTACATGAGATCTTTGTTTACAGGTGCGTCTTAAGTAGTCTGCAAGTTCCCACTCCTCAGGGGGATCCCAGATTACATCAAAAGCCGGGATTCTGTAGGACCTGCCAAACACAATTTCATATGGTGACAACTTGCCTTTCACTGTCACTGTTCTCATACTTAACAATACCAAGGGTAAACACCATATCCAACTCTTCCCTGTTTCCGCCATAGCTTTAGTAAGTTTGTTTTTAATTGTACCATTTGTTCTTTCCACAGCTCCTGCTGACTGTGGGTGATAACTACAATGGTGCCTAACGTTTATGCACAAAGTAACTGTCAACTGTTTAATGATATCATTCACAAAATGGCTACCATTGTCACTGATGATTTTTTCTGGTATGCCCCATCTCGGAATAATATCTCTTGTCAGCGCTTTTGCAACTGTGAGTGCATCAGCTTTTGCAGTGGGAAAGACTTCCACCCACCCCGAGAATATATCTAGCACCACTAGAGCATATTTCTTTCCCTCTGCAGGGGTGAGTTCAATGTAATCCAGTGCAATGGTATGAAAGGGGTAATGTGGTGTAGGTGTTTTACCAATAGGTGGCTTTAATCCCTTTCCTGTGTTGTGCTGAGCACATACAGTGCATTGTGAGACAAACTTCTTAAAAAAGGTGCTTATGCCCGGACAGTAAAAATATTTGGTGGCTGTAGCCATCATACCACCCGTTGAGACATGGGTGACCCCATGTAACACAAGAGCCAATAATCTGTACAAAAGTCTGGGAAGGCATAAGGCATTATTGACACAGAGGAGGCCGCTATTATTAACAGTTGCATGTGCTCTTCCCCAGTGAGATTTTTCAGCTGCTGCTGCATTGCTCTGGAATTCCACTAAGAGATCAGTGGTAATCGCTGCAGAGGATGGAATGATGTGAGGGGAGGGGGCTGATGGCAGAGGGGGATCTGTGTCAGGGAGTGAAGGGGAGGCGGCAGCTGTGGTGGGCAGAAGGGATGGGATGTGATGGGATGGCTCAGAAGTTGGGAGAGAACGTAGCGCCGCCAATTTCGCCTCAGCATCTGCAAGATTGTTGCCACGGGTAACGTCAGAGTCATCACGCATGTGTGCCATGCATTTTACCACAGCTACCTGCAAGGGCAGCAGTACACTATCAAGGAGTTGTTGCAATAAGTCTTTATGACGGACTGGTTTTCCAGCCGCAGTTAACATGCCACGGTTCCTCCACTGTGCAGCGTAGGTATGACAAGCAGAGAACGCATACTGGCTGTCAGTGTAAACAGTGAGAACTTCACCCTCGTGCAGCACACAGGCTCGAGTGAGTGCATGAATCTCTGCAGCTTGTGCGGAGTAGGAGGTTGGTAAGGGACCAGACTCCAAAACAGCATTCAGAGTAACAGCATATCCCACTCTGTTCACTCCTAAGGCATCTTTGGAGGCAGAGCCATCGACAAAGACGAGTGTACTTCCGGGTATTGGTTCGGACTTCAGGTCTTCTCTGGGTAGAAAGACCTTTTGTGACTCTGTGACACAATCATGCTGAGGCTCATCCCCGTGTGCAGCGGGGGTCGGGAGTAAAGTTGTTGGGTTGACTGTGGTACAGCGTTTCACTGTAAGGTGAGGCTGACCCAGCAAAGTGGCAGTGCAATACAGGTGACGGGCAGGAGTAAGTAACGTCATTTTATCCTGCAACAAAAGAGCATGCACTGCGTGGGGAACAAGAACCTCTAGTGGATGGTAGAGGACCAGGGTGGCCGTTATGTCAACAGCCATCGCAGCAGCAATAACAGATTGTACACAAGACGGCAAAGCACATGCAACCTGATCCAAAGGCTTAGAATAAAAACCTAGCGGCCTCTGTTTGTCTCCCCAAGTTTGTGTCATCACAGCTGTCATGCATTTATCTTTGCAATCAACATACAGTTTAAAAACCTTTGTGTAATCAGGGAAGGCTAAAACCAGGGGATCTTGCAGCGCAGACTTACACCTCTGAAATGCCATAGTCAAGTCATCTGTCCAGGTGACTTTGTCAGTCATTGCCATTGGGTCAGTGTGGATGGCATTGAACAAAGGCTTAACCAGTGCTGAGCAATGAATAATCCAGGCCCTGCAGTAGTTAAGGGTCCCAAGGAACGTCATCATGTCTTTCTTTGTCACAGGTTTTGGTATCTCTTGGATAGCTCGTACCCGCGTATCCTCAATAGTACGTCCTGCACCTGAAATGAGTTGTCCTAAATATTTAACAGTGGGCTGACAAAATTGTAGTTTTTTACGTGAGGCCTTGTGGCCCTGTTCTGCTAAGAAACAGAGCAGTTGCACTGTGAGTTGCAGACACCTCTTCTCATCTGGAGCACCTATACATAAATCATCGACATAAATGAGGAGTCTGCAATCATCAGGGACAGGGAAAGATTCTAGAGACCTATTTATCTCTTGTGAAAAGATCGCCGGACTTTCACAGTATCCTTGCGGGAGTCTCGAGTACATGTATCTTTTCCCTTTAAACGTAAAAGCGAACCAAAATCTGCTGTCAGGATGAAGTTTTATAGAATAAAAAGCATTTTTTAAATCGACTATGCTGAAAACTTGACAGCTTGGGGTGATCTCATTTAGAATTGTGTTGGGATCGGGAACCACTGGAGCTCGCGGCACAATTGCTTCATTTACCGCTTTAAGGTCATGAATTAAACGGTATTCTGTAGAATTAGGTTTGGCCAGAGGAAAAATGGGCGTGTTACAGGGGGAGGAGTCACAAGGTATGAGCACACCCTTCTCTAGGAAACCAAGTATTATGGGCTCAATGCCGGCAACCATGTCAGGTTTTAGTGGATACTGTTTTTTATAAGGCCGGTATGTACCTTTAGCAACTACAATGACCTCCTCTGAGTTTTTTATCAGGCCCACGTCCGTGTCAGATTGTGCCCACAGCTTGTCTGGGACACTGGACAACTCATGTCAGGACGCATCTGCAAAGTCAACATTGTCAGATTCTTCAGGTCGTTTAGTCAGGTGTATCAGCATTCCCGTGGTCTGAAGGTGGCGTGGGCAGTAAATGCCCTCACCACCTTCTTCTTTCCACTTGTTCAATAGAATCCCGGCCGTGTCCCAACGTCCCCACTTCGGTTTGTACAGTGAAGCATGAGGGGCGGAGTTCGGGACAGCAAACAGCTCATCCTGCAGGATGCCGTCTGTCTCAACACTGTCCCAGCCTGGGATTGAAACCTCATACAGAACATAACCTTCTGCATTCTCCCATAGTCCGGTAATCTCTACACAGACTTTTCTCCTCATTGGGAACTTTTGCTCATAGTCCAAATCCCTGCGTCCATTTGCTATGTAATGTGTGGTGACGTGTGCCACACATACTACCTCCTGAAATGTATCAGCTGGACCGGCATCCTGCTGCATCCAGTTCAGGAGTGAATTTGGCAGAATAATACCGTACCAATGCACGTCAGGTGCTTCTGCCATTGGAGCACGATGGATCTGCAGTGACTCTGGACCGGGAGCAATAGTCAACTTTAAATCACCAATCAAGTCTCTGCCACACAGATTAATTGGGCACCTTGCAGAGATTATGAAACTGCAAAACACAGCTCTGCCTGACTTTTCATCTAAAACCTGCAAAGGTTTTGTGGTTGGGGACACTTCAAACCCTCCACCAGCATTTCGTGTTACAACTGTACCCAACCTTTCCCACGGGATATTTAAACCAGTCCCAAGGACTGACCTACATGCACCAGTGTCAACCAAAAACTTGATTCTAACACTCGATACAGACAAGAGGATTTCAGGCTTTCTTGTGTCAGCATAATCAATCTCAATCACAATAGTGTCACGGCTCAACTCTTCCCTGCCTAGTCATGCAGAATGGGTTTGTTGCTTGGTTTGATTGGCCGTATTTTCTGGGCAGTCACGTGCAATGTGATCCCGCTTTCCACAAATGAAACATTCCCCTCTTTCTCGTTTTCCTGCATAGTCACGCACAAATCTACGTGGACGGGGACGGGGACGCGAGACATCTCCGCTGTATGCACCCTCCTCTCCCATGCCCTGCATTGTTTTGGGTGCAAATGACCCGGGAATTTGAACATCTCATGCCAGACCTCGCATTTCTCTTCACATGAGTCTACGATGCATGTGAAGTTCATCATCTGTTGCACGGAGAAGTTGAGCTTTAGTTGCATTTTGCCCCATCCTGCCTGACAATTCTATTCCGGGGCACCTGTGATCTGTTTCCTATGATATAACTACTCAGCCGCCGCTGCCCCCCAGTGTACCGATACTGTGCTGGGGCCGACTTGCTGAATAGTACGCTTCACTGAATGCCGCTGTAACTCGGGCGCGCTTTACGAGAATTACTACCCAGCCTAGCAAATCAGTGATGATAACCACGGCTATTATCCGGCTTGCACTTAAGCCCTGAATCCAACCCGGCTGTTGTAGCCCTGAATTAAATTCGGCTTGCACTTGAGCCCTGGATTAAATTTGCCCTGTGGCTATTGCGTGGTATCCGCTGTATGTCCTCATCCGATCACTGAGGATCTATTCCACTTCGCAGACACCACGACTGACAATTTGGTAAGATTGTCAGCTTTTTTACAGATCACAGGTATCCCCAGCTAACTGAACCGTCATGCAGTACTTGAATGAAATCAAATATCTACTTACTTTTTTGATGCACCTTGATAGCTCTCAGTGTTGACAATCAATGTAATCCTCTCAGTCCGTGGCCGGCCACACATTCACACACAAACACACCCCAAAAAAAAAAGGTAAAGCCCTCTGCTCTTCACAGCATCTCCTGAAATCCTGGTTCTTGGATTCGAGTTCCGTCCCGTCTGGGTATAGCACTCTGAAAATTTGCCCCTGTTTACAGGGAATTTTTCACCCTGGAGGACTTATTTTGTTGGGATGACTGGGATCATCACCCCCAGTTTTCAGAGATGCACCCCAGGCCAAACAGAATCGATTCCGGCTTTTCGAAGGACCATATGTGAAAGTCTCTTACTTATCAATACACCAAGATTTCCAAAAATACGTCAGGAGATGAAAAGGAAAGCAATATGGCTTTATTCCAAAGCTTCACATGTATACATGGAGAAACCAGGTAAGCCAAGTAAAAAAGATTCAGGCAGTTAAGGTTTCTGCCAGCACTTCCGCTGTGCACAGATTCTTATACCACAAATTACGTAGTCATGATGTGCTTTACTCGTCCAATAAAAATGTACATTTCTGAGAGTCTCTTCTTCTTACACCCTGAAAGGGTGGAGGATTCACACAGCTTTGCACCTGCTCTCGATTCCAGTAAACAATCTCTTCCACATCCTGTTCACATAGTTACATCAAGGCCATGGCTTGTGGGACTCGACTCATCTGAGATGGGGGTGGCAGTACCAGGCACTGCTTATCTCTTTAGACATTCCTAAGAAGAGAAAAGACTCACACAGTACTAGGTCTTGGCTTTAGCATGTCAGCAATGGAAAATTCTGAGTCTAACGTTAAAGGGTAACTCTGTTCATCTGTATCAACTGTGTTACATTGGCCTTATTAAACACTAGTATCACCTTATATCTATTAGGTGCAAATCTATGAAACTTGGATTAACATACAGTTATGACATTAACAATATATATGTGTATATATATATATATTATGTGTATATATATGTACAGTGGTGTGAAAAACTATTTGCCCCCTTCCTGATTTCTTATTCTTTTGCATGTTTGTCACACTTAAATGTTTCTGCTGATCAAAAACCGTTAACTATTAGTCAAAGATAACATAATAGAACACAAAATGCAGTTTTCAATGATGGTTTTTATTATTTAGTGAGAAAAAAAACTCCAAATCTACATAGCCCTGTGTGAAAAAGTGATTGCCCCCCTTGTTAAAAAAAATAACTTAACTGTGGTTTATCACACCTGAGTTCAATTTCTGTAGTCACCCCCAGGCCTGATTACTGCCACACCTGTTTCAATCAATACATCACTTAAATAGGAGCTATCTGACACAGAGAAGTAGACCAAAAGCACCTAAAAAGCTAGACATCATGCCAAGATCCAAAGAAATTCAGAAACAAATGAGAACAAAAGTACTGTAATCGAGATCTATCAGTCTGGTAAAGGTTATAAAGCCATTTCTAAAGCTTTGGGACTCCAGCGAACCACAGTGAGAGCCATTATCCACAAATGGCAAAAACATGGAACAGTGATGAACCTTCCCAGGAGTGGCCGGCCGACCAAAATT